>NC_022022.1:49475458-49546703 GCF_000317375.1 Microtus ochrogaster
ATTGAAGGGCATCTAGGTTGTTTCCAGGTTCTGGCTATTACAAACAATGCTGCTATGAACATAGTTGAGCGTATACTTTTGTTGTATGTATTGTTCTTCTTAATGGCTCAAAATTGCTCCAGAATCCTAGATTAGAGGAGTTTCGGGACACTGTCATTCATGTTTGTGCTCTCCATCTCTGCCTCTCTCAGTCTTCCTCTCTCTCTCTCCTCTCTCTCCTCTCTCTCTCTCTCTCTGTCTCTGTCTCTCTGTCTCTGTCTCTCTGTCTCTGTCTCTGTCTCTTCCTCTCTCTCTCTCTCTCTCTCTCTCTCTCTCTCTCTCTCTGCAGCCACAGGCCTGCAGAAATACGGATGTACAACAATTCTACTGAGTCATCAGCTGGACCAAAGAGAAGCTCCTCTTTGGAAAGGATGAGAACAAGGTTCCCTATTCAATAATAATATTGGATATTATTAGATTTAGATACGGTGAATGTGAATTGTAGTTTCAAGAAAATGAAAAGTTTTATGGCCTATATATAAAGACCTGTATTTATCCTCAAAATCAGTTCTGCTGGGCAGGCTGCTCTGATCCCTACAATGTTCTGGTTTCTGTAATAACAGATTTTATCATCTTCCATGAGTGGTTTTCAAGGGTGTCATGCAGAAGAGAAGAGGAAATGAATGGCTTTAAGGGTTAAGTTCTTACAGCAAATCTAAAACCCGTATCGCAGTTCTGATCACACTCTACTGAAAACTGCTCAGTTTTGGTGCCTATCTAGAGCAGGTTGCCATACTTCACAGGGGCCTCACTCTCAGTAAAGTCCTGCTGCACATGCGCCACTAAACAGAAACAAGGTAGAGGCAGGCATGGAGTCTGGCTATTCAGGTCTCCTGCATCAGGGACAAAAAATATGTTGGACACCCCCCCACACACACACACTGTGTATTTTGACACAGCACAGCCATAGAATCAAAATGCATTCATTCAGACTCCCTCCAGCTAGAAGCTAAAGACGGCCAGGGTGCTTGGAGATTGTCCTGATGTGGCTTTGCTTCTGTGTTCTCCAGTGACCTGGCTGAAACTTAGTGGAGCTTTAAAGGGTTCTTCCCATCTTTCTACACTGCCTTGCTGCATTCCTCCTGTCATTTGGTAGGGAACAGAGAATATGGAGATCTGCAATCATTACAGTCTTCATTTATTTTACTTTACCATATGTAGCTGTTTCTCTGAGCTATAAATCTTTTGTGTATCTGTTCTCTTCTACAGGTCTTGTTCTCAAACTCAAACAAGCACGAGGTCTTTGGTGTAAACACTAAACTGGGTTCATCTGATTAATATGCTCTTCTCTGTGAGGGATCAAGCAAGACCCTCTTCCCAAGGGTTAGTAGCCAAAGCCTGCTAGCTTACTACAAGCAACTCAAAAATCATGAGGTGATGGTGAGCCCTAGTGACCTTGTGGCACCTCATTGGGCTATGATCTAAAACCTACATACAGGCCTAGAGATATGACCAATGATGAGACATGAATCATATAACCACACTACTATAACAGGCTTTCATGGACTGTCAGCCCCCAAATCATGACACAGAGACATCCTATCGTAAAAGTTCAGCCTTAGCTTAGGCTTGTTTCTAACTAGCTCTTATAACTTAAATTAATCCATTTCTACTAACCTACATGCTATTACATGGCTCATGGTTTTTACTTCTCCTCCTGCATGATCTACTTCCTGGGATCTGAAACATGACCACCCCCTTTCTCTCAGAGTCCTCTCTGCTCCCAGAAGTCCTGTATCACCTCTTCCTGCCAAGCTATTGGACATTGAACTCTTAATTAAACAAATCACAGTGACACATACTCACATAGTGTATGGTAATAGTCTGCAACATCTCTCCCTTCCTGTCTAAATAAAAAGGAAGTGTTTTAACTCTAACATAATAAAACTATAAACAATAAGAGCAATTATCAGGTAAGAATTACACTCACAATGTCCAGTCCATTTGGATTTCATATATTCAGAGAAAATACTCTATTATCTACTTACCTTGATTAAAGTTTTATACCTAATCCATTTTTATCATAATGTGTATTATCATATTAAAATTATCTTTTTAGTCCTCAAAAATTTTTCTTAGATAAACAATTTAAACTTTATGTCTCTCAACCTTATACATTTGATACCTCTTTTGTGAGTTTCTTTTTAAACTATAACAGTAACTATCTCATCTTCTACTTCATCAGAGACCATAATCAATAATAAGACTCCATATCATTGTGAGCTGGTGCTTCAAAGAAAAATCTGAATTTATATATGATAGTTACTTTGCTTTGAATAAAATTACCTTGCTATTTTTCCATCTATCTGTGTTTTACTTAATTCTTAAGAAAACTCCAAGAACCTGATAAAACTTGCCCAAACCACAAGCACTCTTCGCATTCACAGGAATCAATGCTATGACGATTTAGAGGCACAAAGAGCCAAACATCTCAGGTATTGCTGACAGTTGTGAACTACTGTGTCCCACAGATTCCAGGAGGAAGGTATGATGATTTGTCTTGCCTACCTACAACTGAGCTACTTCAAGTTTTGTCCATCTCTGTGCTTCATGGGAGTTGCTGATTTCCAATAAAGAAGTTCAAGGACACATTTCCTCTCAAAGGCCAGAATCTGCTTCTAGAAAATCCAACTTGTAACGAATGTTATACAAGATTCTTAAAACAAACAAAAGCATCCATAGGCCACTGTACTGTCTACCCTACAATAACATTTAATTCTTTTATGAATGTAGGACTTAAGGGTACTATTATCAGCTTCTTAAGGAAAGGGTTTTATTATGGAGAAAAATTCTTTCAATATTTAACTGACCATTCTATTGCTGTTTAAATAATGAATAGTTTCAGGATATACCTAAAGACAAAGCATTCTGAGGACAAAATTAACATTATTCTCTGTAATATGGGTTCCCAGAATATAAAACTACCAATGTACACAATTTTTCAAAGTAAAAAAGGAACAAGAAAGAATGTCCAAGTAAAAAACTATTAATAATCTGTCTCTGTTACAGCTTTTAGCAATTAATTACCAACTGGCCCAAATTCTTTGGCTTTATCTGTTTTAGCTGGACAGATAATAATCCCTTAATACGGACTCATATGTCAATGTTTGCCTCTGTTTTTGAGACTCGGTCCCAACTTGGCAATGCCCCACAAGTCTGGGGAGACTGTGGTAAAATGATCTGCTTTCCAGAGACTCTCTTGATCATTAGAACAGTTGAATCCTCTTAATAGTAAACTAATGTCCCCCTAGGGAAAACAAAACAAAACAAAAACCTAAAAAACAAAAACTCCAACTGATTTCTTTTTTCTTTTTAGTTTGGAAAAATATGCCTTTAAACTTAAAGATTGCAGTCCTCCAAATATTTTAAGACAGATCTTGAAAGCCCCTTAGAGTGTTTTCTAAGAGACCAATGCATTGTTCCTTTCAAAGATATGTATTTTTTTTTCAAAATATTTGCCATCCTGTCTATCTGGCCTTTACTACATAATATTTATGTTATATTTAGGATACATAGACATATCTATCCTAGCTATGTCAGTTAAAACTCAAAACCACACGGCTCAGTTCACTGGACCTATAGTCTCTCTGTCCTTGTCAGTGTGTATTTATAACTGTTTGAATTGAAATTTTCCACCCCTTAGTAAGATTATGTAGACAATCATAGTGGCTTCTTCTGCTAGATCCTTATAATTTGGATTCTCCTTAACTTAATTGGAACTTTTTAGTCTGAAGAAGCTCCTCCAAGGCAATTACAGATCTACACTAACAAGGGTAGGATTTCATCTTTAATATCATAAGCATCCATAGATGAGTAGGATTAACATAGTAAAAATGGCATCCTACCAAGTGCAATCTACAGATCCTAAACAGTCCCTATGAAAATTCCAACCCAATCTTTACAGATCTTGAAAGAACAATTCTCAATTTCACATGGAAAAACAAAAGAGTACAAAACCTAGGATAGTTAAAAACAACCCTGAACAATGAAAGAACTTCTGGAACTCTTACCATTCCTGACTTCAAGTTGTACTACAAAACTATAGTAATAAAAAATAAAAACGACATGATGTTGTCATAGTAACACACACATTGATAAATGGAATTGAATCTAAGACCCAGATATCTGTCCACACACCTATGGACACCTTATTTTTGATAAAGAAACTGGAAATGCACACTGGAAAAAGGACAGCATCTTCAACAACAATGGTGGTCAAACTGGATATCTCCATGTACAAGAACACAAATAATCCATATTCATCACCATACACAAAACTGAAGTACAAGTGGATCAAATACCTCAACATAAAACCAGATAGACTGAACATGTTAGAAGAGAAAGCTGGGAATAACCTTGAAAGCATTGGCACAGAAAATCACTTTCTGAACAAAATAACAATAGTTCAGGCATTAACATCAACAATTAATAAATTGTACCTTGAGAAACTGAAAAGATTCTGTAAGACAGTAGCACCAGGATTTATCCCTACTGTTTGTACTGACTGTTTGGGAACCTATTCTCTTTGAATGGATACCTTGCACAGCCTAGATACAGAAGGGAAGGTCTTGGGCCTTCCCCAAAGCAATGTGCCTTACCCTCTCTGAGGAGAGAATAGGGGTGGGGTGGGGGAAAAGTGGAGGGAATGGGAGGAGAGGAGTGAGTGGGAACTTGGATTCATATGTAAAATGAAAGAAATATTGTTTTCTTTTAAAAATATAAAAGAAAAAACTGCATGAAATTTACAGGCAAATGGACAGAACTAGGAAAAAAAAATGATCCTGAGTGAGATAACCCGGACTCGAAAAGACAAATATGGTATGTATTCACCTGTAAGTAAATATTAGCCTTTAAGTAAATGGTAACTAAGCTACAGTCAGTAAATCAAAAGAGGGTAGGTAAAGAGGATGGGGTCTGGTAGAGACCATGGATCTCCCTAAGAGGGGAAATGGAATGGATTTTATAGGTAGACTGGGTGTGAGTGGGAACGAGAACGGGAGGGAGCAGGTGAGTGTAAGGAGAGAGAGCTGGAACTGGAGGACATTTGGGGTGGGGGGGGCTGATATGGAACCCTAGTGCAGTGAAAACTTCCTGAAATCTTTGTTGATCTAAGCTGATGCTAATGAGCACTCCTAGGAACTCAGGATATGAAGCCTAACATCAGGATATATTGTATGAGAAAATAATCTATTTTCAATAAAAGAAAGTATATATATTTAATTTGAACATCTTTCTATCTGGACTATTCAAAAAAACAAACATTGCAAGCAGTAATCTCAAACATTGAGTGGCATTATTCAGCCAACTATCATCTCTGTATGTGTTACTTGTAGGAATTCTAGGATCACTGTGTATGAACTGCAATCTGTGAAATAGAATTTTATTTCTATATAGGTAGAATGATTCAGAAGAAAAAAGCACTTCCCCTTCTAGAACTCATAAACAGATTGACTGGTATTGATGGTGGGGTTGTTCAGTTTAAGTTTTATATTTGTATATATCTATGCAACTTTATAATTCCTAAGATCCAGACTCTTCAGTAGTTGCCTCAGAAATGCTATCCTGTGGGACACCCAGTGTAAGAAATTGTGCAAACTTCTAGAAAAACTGTCAGTGCAATACTGCTTTCAGTTAAGCTTCAGGTAAAGCTGAGAACTAAGCTTTTAAATTATTTCACAAACCTAATTTAAACCATGATGTTTTATTGATTACATGAATTTGATTATTGTTTTCATTATTTGTCAAAAACTGATCATGTTCAACACAAAAGTAATCACCAGGGTTCCCTCACAGATGGTAACGGAATTGCCAATAGCCCTGATCTGATCATTCATGAAATCCTATCTCACACTATGGCAATCTTTCTGTCCTTTTTCATGCACTTCAAGAAAGGAAGGTGGATTTTATACTGTAGTATAAAGCAAAATTTGCTTGTGGTTTGAAATTTTGTTAAATGAAAATGATGATTAGGGGCTCTAGGATTCCAATGTCTCCCATCTAGAAGGCAGAACCCTAGGTTCCTGAAAGGAGTTTTGCCACTATGCATTGTTCCCACCTCTCTGTGACAACGAGTAAGCCTTTAAGAGGTGCCTATGGCTGCGTGAATAATGAATGAATGCATAACAATCTGTGCTGATGCAAAAGAGAACATCTTGTGACAATCACGGACATTCTATACAAGACAGCGGGGAAGCAGGGTGTGGAGAGCTGCTTAGGGACTGACTTGGAGACATAGCTGGAGCACTGTTTGGGAGGCCAGAAGGCCAAGCCAGAGAGAGCACAAGGATGGAAGCCCTGAAGGAACACAGTCGATGATCGAAATGGGAGGCCATCAGCCACACAGGCAGGAAGAGAGCCAAAGTGCTGACTGGGAGGCTGTATGGAGAAGAGATACATCCTGCGTGAGGCAAGTCTGTGCAAAGACAGGCAGAACATATGTAGCTTGTTAACTTGAGAGCTTAAAATTATATTTGATATATAAAATTAATAAAGATAATGAAAAATTAAAACTAGGAACAAGGAAATGAATGAGAAGAAGTCTTTAACTACATGTGTTTAATGATCATAACCATTTACTATAAAATGCTTAGAGCTACAGTCAGGCTCATGGGAAGGATGATTTTCAAGGAACACAAACAGCTGTGGGAAAAATCACAAACTGTAGCAGTATCAATAAAACCAATAAAATTAAAAGATGTACCTTGAATTATTGCTCAAATAGACAATACTTGAGTGGTTATCATGTGTGCTATATGTGGCTCAATTAAAATATAATTATTAAAAAGATAGACAATTTTGTAAGTATTCTGTGTTAATCAACATGCCTTACCACAGGAAGATAGTTAAAATACACATATGTCTGGATAAGTATCCACATACAGAAGGACTGAGGAAGAAGAACAAATATGACGCATAGAGGGGAGAATGCAGACTTTCCCTTTCAACTGTACAGTGAGTGATAGAAAAAAAATCAACATTTACAAGGAGAGAATTTCAGTGCTAAAAGAAGTCACAAACACAGGAATGCTCACACAACAGTTTGAAATATTTGTATATATGAATATTATTGTATGTAGTTATTAATATTTCTAGTTTCTTTACTTTAAAAATAATTATTCAGGGTGGGCAAGACAGATAAGTTTTCGAATACCTTAAAGAATAGGTACACATAATATCTTTTATATTCGTTTATTTACTTATGTGTATATATATGTGTGTGTGCATGTGTGTGAGTGCACACACACTGAAAGGCAGATTTAGGGGTCAGGAGACAGCTTTTAGAAGTCCAATGTTTTCTTCTACCACGTGGATCCCAGAAGTGGATGGCAGTTTTCTGCCAAGCATGAAGACAAATGCGTATAATCACCAAGCCATTTCACCTCAAAATAACTCTTAAAGTTATACAAATAATACACTAACTCTGAATACATACTCAAATTACTTTATGTATTCAAAGATAGATCAGATACCTATGTGCACACACATGCAGCACACACATATGTGCACACTTGATTGGCTTTAGTATTTTTGAGACAAAAGTCTCTTGTAGCCTTGTACCATAAGCTGTTTTCAAACTTACTAGGTAACTGATTGGAATTGATGACCTTAAACTCATCATCATCTTTCTTCCACTTCTAAGGATTTATGGCACAGGTATGCTCTGCTATGCCCTGCATCTTTTAGTTGTTGTAGAATTTTGCTAATGAATTTTTTCAAACAGGTTCTCCCTCTGTCTAGCCTGGCCTAGAAGGCATTAGGTAGCCAGACTGGCCTCAAACTCCTAGACAGTTACTCTGCTTCATTTTCCCTAATGGTAGACTTTCTAACCATACGTAGCTTTAATACATTTTAGCTGTAATTTTTACTCAGTTTGTTTGATCTTTTACAAATGTGTATGTTTAGATTTTCATGGTATATACTCCTACTCAGTTAATAGACAGCATTAACTGTTGATTTAATGAAATAAATTGCATTAGATAGAATCTTGTTCTTCTTAATGTTTCCCCTTGAGCTTTACTGCTCTCCTCGGAAAAATTCCAGCACTGGAAGGTGGAGGCAGAGGATCAGAAGTTAAAGAGCATCCTTGACAACACAGAGAGTTTGAGTCCATCCTCAGCTGTCTAAACCCTTGTTTCAAATAAATAACCAACAGTCATTTCTTGAAGAAGTAATAAACATTTTTCTTTCCTTAGAGGAAACAATTAGATAGTGAGTTTATGATACTGACTGACATTTTTGTGTCAAGACCTTTTCTAATGCCTGTATAGATTTTAGGGATGGAGGAGTTGCCCTGTCCTGAGTGAAAGACCACAGGCCATTCCCGGAACCCCGATCATTCGGCACAGCAGACACTCTCCTTTCCTGAAGGTTCCAGCTCATGCATTTTTCAACATCCCTCTTTTTCATAATAGTTTTGATTTTTTCCTTTGACTCTCCATTATGCCATTAATATAATCCCACAGAGGCCTTTTCAGTCGAAAGAGCAGCTCTTAATTACGGGAATTAGACATGACAAACATCACAGGTTTTACCTAGTTGATCTCCTCTAAGCAGCTCTGTGTAAATTTAAATAATCTCGAATCTTTGACATTTAACATTTCGCAAAGACTTCAGAAATTATATTTTTAATGTACTCTTACTTTCAATTTCTCCCAATATCATACAATGTTTTTCCCCCCTTGGTTAATACAGAGCATTGAGCAATGGGAGACAATTGGTAGTCACAGTACACAGATTAGATTCACTTTCTACCCAACCACTGTCTCTTTTTCCTGCCTTGATCTTATTTGTAATGCATTACTATCAATTATAATTTCAAATAAACAGGCATATCCATTTGGGAGGTTAGCACTGCTTGGTTCTCAGCTACAGAAACTGACCATGACTTGTGTAAGTAAGAAAACTTGTTAGAAAAAGAGGTAGTTCCAAGAATCAGTGGAAAGACAAATCCAGTTGTGAAAAAATGGGTGGGAGTGAGATAAACTCTGATGGATTACATGACAGGAAACAGTCTTCTCATCAAAGATTCCCATGAGGACAAACACGTCATGTTGGCCACTAATTTGTTCAAGATGCAAAGTTCCAACAGTAAGCATCGTTTTGTCAAGATGGAGTCACTCACCACAGTAGCTAATTTCAGGTAGTAAGTTGACAGAATTCAGAAAGACATAAAGAGCAAGCAAAGCTGGCTATTCCTAGAAGGGTACTCCTGGAACTCAGATGTCTGCGTGGGGAATAGCTGCACTTACTGGGTGTGGGGACCACTCAGCTGTGGGGAGGTTCATTAAGACAAATGCAGCAGGAAGGTGAATTAATTGCTTAGCCTAGGAAGGACACTTACTTCTGCTATGGGACTTCATAATTCCATTGTCTTTGGATTTAGGACCTAGAGCTTTCTTCTTTGGACTGCTTTCCAGAACTGAAAGCTCTGTGACTGTCTTCTTTGGTTCTGAGGCCACTGAAATTGTAACAGTACCCCTGGATGCCATCATGCAGATCATCCCTGGAGGGTTCCTAAGACACTGTAATCAAATGAGTCATTTCTCCTACCTCTGGCTGTCAAAAGACTGGCGTTTTCTATAGCAACCAACTCCAATGATGATAATATATATTCTTTTATAATATTTTTTCATTGGAGCTCTTATTATACACATGTCATTCCATAGACTTGGAAATCATGAAGACCTCTAGGCACTCTTCACATGAAGAATGGGTCGCTATTGGGTTCACCTGTGGCCTTAGATTATGGAGCACAAGGTAGCATTTATCTGTACATAAGGAAAAGAAAGATGGTGATTCTAGAAAAGAAGACAAGAGGCAGAAGAGAAAGGGCATAACGGAGTGGGGAAATCACAATGTTGCTACAAATCCAGAACAGAGGTATCTGTTCAGGCAGGTACTTGAAGATAAAGGCATCAATACGATTGATGAGGAAATCACACTTCAGCCTACAGGCAATGAGAAGGTGTTGGAAATAAAACAAGCAATGAGATTTTTGTTGCAGAAAGACTGACCTGGAGATTGCACAGATGGGATTAGAGAGGAATGGAAGGAAAGAGACTGGGTAGCACTTTTGCTGTAATGCTAGTTTGCCTTCCCCCCACAAAAGAAACCAAATAAATGCCAAGTGATTATATTAATATCCTGTGGTGGCTATAATAAATCACTACACCATTAATCATACAAAGCTATCACAGTTTTTTTTTCTCTTGGTATTGGAAACTCCATGTCTGAATTCAAGATATTATCAGGGTGAACGGAGTCTCTGGGAAAAAGTTCTCACAACCCTATTCTATAGTGGCTCCTGAGTCTACATAGCTGTAGGCACACCTTTCTGATTTCTGCCTTCATCCATCTCCAGTCTGATTTTTGAGTTGTATTTCCCCCATGAGACCCTCATAAGAATAGCTGGATCATTGGATTTAGGGACCAACAGGATAATCCAGGATAATCTTTGCTTCTCAACGTCCTTAACTTAATTACATCAGCAAAAATCCTTTCTAAATAAGGTAGCATGCCCAGATCCTGGGAATAAAAATGTAGACTTGGCTTTTAGGAGGACGAGAGGTCAACACACTGCAGCAATGCAATGGAAAGAGCAGAGAATGGCAAATTTGATGGGAATTGATAAAACATGTTGCCTGGTTAAGGTACAGAGAAGCAGTCCCAGCGATTTAAAGGAAATAGAAAACCGGAGAGCAACTCTCTCCACTTGTACAGTTAGAAACGTGAAGGAAACTGCTGCTTTGTGCCTCTGCATCTTTCTTTGGTTTCCCCTGGAACTGCAATTTGGAACAGATAATTTTGTATCCAAATGCGATGAGTACTTCTGATGACTCTCATGGCTGGGGATATCATGGTTCTCAAATTCTGTAAACAAGAATCTGCTGCTTGGGACTTGCGGATACTTTTTGAGACATCCCCCCCCCCCCCCCCCCCCGCCAACAGGCATGCTCTCTATGTACGTTTGTCCTTCACATTCACCTTCCACCATCCTCCTGGAAAGAACAATATTGCTATCAAGCCACTAAATGAAGCCATCCTGTGATCAAGGAGGCTCAGAGCCAAACGCTAGGGATTGGACAAAGGGTCTTACAGTACAGCAGGAAGATGGAAGGGCACTGAGTCCTTTCTGGTGACATTGCACAGGCTCTTCTTCTTTGTGCAATAACCTTTGTGCTTTTTGTTATGTGAGAAATAAAGAAATAAAACCAAACTTTTCTTTCTAGCATGTCACTGAAATTTATTTTCACATCTGGTTATATTCCTGTTGCTGACAATTAAAGGGAGACACAGAAAAACAGAGGGCTTCATTTTGCTAGATGATTAGTCAGCAGAACAGCTTGCAGGTGAAAAGCAGCAAGCTTTGGCTCCAACCTGTTGAGAATAAAATCTTCTGTTGTAAGGGTTTAGGATTGAGGAACTAATACAAGAAACAGAACTATATAAAGGCTTTGGCATCAAGATAGCAATTGTCTAAGCAAGATCTTATAGAAAGGATGGGACTAAGGAGGAGGAGGAGACAGGAAGAAAAAAAAGGGATCAGCAAGAGAAGCAAGGAGATACAATGAGATACAGGGTAGGCAAGGGTGATGTCATAAGGCAGAGAAGGAGCCTACTTTCTAAGCACCCCTTTCTTTCCAAGTCTGTTTTGACCGATAAGAACTTACACCTCTGATTACTGAATGCCCTCAAATATGTTTGTGCACAGGAGACTACATTTTCATTTACTTCGTTTTAAACATTATTCTCTCTTTAACTACATTTTGCTGATAGTTCACAGAATTATACTGTTATTCTGCTGTGTTCCCAGACCTTGGCAAAGCTTTCATTTCTGAAATCCATCTCCCTATTGGTCCTGAAAAGATATCCCACCAGCCTCCACCTACTTCCTAATATTTGTGCTCAACTTTGTCTTGTTCTCAACAGTTTCTGAAATTAGACAAACTATCAGAAAGTTTCAAGCAAGCTATATGCCTTTACTATAAAACAATAGAAAAGTCTCTTTAATGAGAGTATATGGTGATACTTGACCCATTCTATTTCAGACAGGAAATACTCAGAAAAGAGAAAAATAATCTCTCCTTATTACTGTGTTGTGACTACTTTGAAGATTTAATGCTTGCCTGAATTTAACTGTAAACCTAGAAAACAATATTAGCTACAGACGTTTCTTCCCTGAAATCATAAGCTAAATTAAAATCAGGATTAAAGTAGAGGCTGGTGAGTCTTCTTTGTTTAGCACAAAGTTTGTATTTTTTTAACAATCTGTATCACAACTTGTCTCTCTTATACAAGATGAAGGTGACTTCAAATAGCTGAGCTTCCTAATGGTTTTGTTGCAAAAGAGATGAAAATAATTGCTCCAGCTCTAGCAGCTAAGACAGGCATCTGTGTGGACTCCTGAGATATAATTGCTCAGGAACTGAGAAGGGAACGAGGCTGGAACTTCTCACCCGAACTCCCTAGGCTGGTTATAGAGGCCATCAGCTCTTGGTCAGATATCCCTAAGTCTCGCTGTGTGACTAGTTCTTAAGGTGGCCAGAGTGCCGCATGTTACCCTTTATCATGGCAGCCTCGAGATAGGGTAACTTCTTATTTTTAATTATTTTATTGTTATTGGACTATATATTTTTGTCCGCTCTTCTCCCTTCCTCTTCCCTCCCCTTCTACCCTCGCTGTGGTCCCCATGCTCCCAATTTACTCAGGTGATCTTATATTTTATCCTTCCCATGTAGATTAGATCCATGCATATCTCTTAGGGTCCTCTTTGTAGTCTAAATTCTCTGGGATTGTGAACTGTAGGCTGGTTTTTCTTTGATTTATGTCTAAAAGCCACTTAGGAGTGTGTACATATGATATTTGGCTTTCCGGGTCTGGGTTACCTCACTCAATATGATGTTTTCTAGATCCATCCATTTGCCCACAAATTTCAAGATGTCATTATTTTTTTTCATTGTTGTGTAGTGCTCCATTGTATAAATGTACCACACTTTCCTTATCCATTGCTGGATCTTGAGGCAGGTTGTTTCTTGATTTCTTCTAAAATATTAGCATATTGATATTTGAAGTGGCTGTACCAGTTTGCACTCCCACCAGAAATGCAGAAGTGTTCTCTTTATCCCACATCCTCTCTAGCATAAGTTGCCATTGGTGTTTTTGGTCTTGGCAACTCTTACAGGTATAAGATGGAATCTCAGAGCTGTTTTGATTTGCATTTCTCTGGTGGCTAATGACATTTCCTTAAATGTCTTTCAGCCATTTTAAAGTATTCTATTGACAGTCTCTGTTTATGTCCTGCCCCATTTTTATTGGATTATTTATTCTTTTGATGATCAATTTCTTGAGTTCTTAATATTTTGGAGATCAGCCCTCTATCAGATGTGGGGTTGGTAAAGATCTTTTCTCATTCTGTAGGCTGCTATTTTGTCTTATTGACTGTGTCCTTTGCTTTACAGAAGCTTCTCAGTTTCAGGAGGTTTCATTTATTGTTTCTCTCAGTGTCTGTGCTACTGTGATTACATTTAGAAAGTGGTCTCCTGTGCCTATGTGTTCAAGTGTACTTCCCACTTTTTACAGATTCAAAGCAATGCCCATCAAAATCCCAGTAAAATTCTTCACAGACTTTGAACGAACAATACTTGACTTCATATAGAAAAGCAAAAAACCCCAGATAGCCAAAACAATCCTGTACAATAAAGGAACTTCTGGAGGCCTCACAGTCCCTGACTTCAAACTCTACTACAGAGCTACAGTGCTGAAAACAGCCTGGTATTGATATAAAAACAAACAAAAGGACCAATGGAACTGAATCAAAGACCCAACTATCAATCCACACACCTACACACAACTGATCTTTGACAAGGAAGCAAAAAATATACAATGGAAGAAAGAAAGCATATTCACCTAATGGTGCTGGCATAACTGGATGTCAGCATGTAGATGAAAATAGATCCCTATGTGTCAACATGCACAAAACTCAAATTTAAATGGATCGAAGACCTCAACATAAAAAAAACTAATCTGGACTGCATAGGAGATCTTCTTATAGGGCATCTGACTTTCCCCATAGGCAGTGTGTCCCAAGAAAATCAGACAGATATGACATAACCTTTCATGATCTCATTTTGAAAGTCACCAACTTTGTTTTGGCAATATTCTTTGATTTGCAGTCACTGGGGACTAGAATAGACTTCAATAGAGGGTCATGTCTATAATTTTTATGTTAATATGCCCTAGCATTTTTATTATAAAAGTAATTTAATTTTTCTTTATTAGTGAGAAAAATCTAGAAGTTTCTACAACCAATTTATATGATAAGATGCTAGCTGCTTTTTTGTATGATGTTGTTTATGAGGGTAATCTTCATTAGTATAATATATAATAATAATGATCATTTTCTTAGGACAAAGAAACAATATAGCCTGTTGGGTTTTGCCTTTCTATCCTTCACCTTTGAACCAAATTTTTAAAAATATTATGTTAAATAACCAAGATATTAAGCCAAGAGGCTACCTCTTGGGCAGAAAGGTCTTGTTCTTTCAAGCTGTGCACAGTAATTGCTCTAAATCATGTCTCTGCAGGAAGAAAAAAACAAACCTGTCTTCCTAGAGTTAAGGAGTCGAAGCAGGGAGATGTCTCATGTTTGGACCAGGTGGGGTTAAAAGAAATCTTCAGTCTGGGTTAGACTTCCTGAAATCCTTCTCTTGGTATCCATGGGAAGAAAATGTAAATGTTTGAAAATGAATGGATTGAACATTTTTAGTGATTCATTTAAAATAATTGATATTGGTAGCTTTCATCTTGGAAATTAATTTTTAGAATTTTAAGGAAAGGAAGGGTATTTTTAGAAATTTTCTTGTAGAAAATTTCTATTACTTTGTCATAAAAGCACAAGCAGGAGTCTTGAGATGGTTCATCAGTCAAGCACTTGGGAAAGGCTGAGAAATAAATAATTTCAATTCCTGAAACTCAAATAAAAACGGAAGGAGAAATAAATTCCACAAAGTCATTCTTTGAACTCCACTATGGCACATGTGCCCTCCCCACCTCTCTCTCTCTCTCATACACACACACACACACACACACACACACGCACACTAAAAATAATAACAATAATAATTATAATAATACAGAGCAACTTAGAACTGATCATTGCTTCATGAATAATACATGCTCTGATAATTTTAGCTACTTTTAATATCATTTAAATTACTGCTTATCCTTATAATTATGGTCAACATTATTTTTATGTTTTCAAAGCAAGTGATATAAAAAATTTTATC
Source organism: Microtus ochrogaster (assembly GCF_000317375.1). Classification (NCBI taxonomy): domain Eukaryota; kingdom Metazoa; phylum Chordata; class Mammalia; order Rodentia; family Cricetidae; genus Microtus; species Microtus ochrogaster. The sequence continues at coordinate 49,490,782 of NC_022022.1, forward strand.
ATATACCCACCCCTTTGAGGTAACACACTAGCCGTAAATAAAAGCTCAAAACCCTGTGTCTTCTTTTTCTTCAATAAACAGAATAAAAATGTCTTACACTTACTAAATACCACTTATCTATCTGCCAAGTTGTATGTCTGTGCTTCCACAAACTCCCCATAAATGATGACACTGTAGTTTAGTGTATCTAGGAACACCAAATGGGTTTTTGTTTGTTCCTTTGTTTGTCTGGTTTTTATTTTGTTTTGCTTTGAGACAGTTTTTTTGATGTAGCTTTGGTTGTCCTGGAACTCACTTTGTAGGCCTTGAACTGCCTCTTTATCCTGAGGATTGGTATTAAAGGCATTTACCACCACTGCCTGGTCCAAATGGCTTTATTTCTAGTATTGATACACCAATGGTTTCAGTTTTCTGATCCTCAATAGTATAATATTTTAGCAAACTTCTTGAGGGAATTCATTGTCCACATTATGATGAAGAAACTATGTTAGAAAATAGACAAAAGAAGACAAGCAGAGGCCAGGCTTGGTCTTTTACTTCTTCAACTAATAGATGCAATACTTATCTTTCAAATTCTTTTATATAAGACAAGGATACTTAGTTTGTGAAGTGACTTTGGGTACATATTCTGTAGTATGAAGCAAATGGTTTCAAAAAGATACCATTTTGTTCTAGTGTTCTGGGAACTCATGCAATTCTATCACATGTCTTTAATGGAAGGCATAGGATACTGAGTCTAATCACATTTTGTCTTATCAAAGCATTATTCTTCTGCAACCAACTACATTTTCTGCAGGTTTCAATAGTCAAAGAGTAATTAGAGCCAGTTAATCTGAGAAGAGACATTGAGAGTACGAGATATATTGAAGCAAATAAAAAAAAGTGAATGGCCAAAAGGAGATGGGTGTAATTGTTTTGAAAATTGCTTGATTTTAAAAAGGCCTTGAGGTTCAAAGGCACATGATAAAACCATGATCAAGTTCATGCTTGGGATAAAGATATGCAGAAGCCGTTACCATATTATTCATGTTCTTTGGCTGTGACTCCTTTACCTGATAACCGCCATTTCTCCTGAGTTTTGACTGCATGGATCAGCAATCACCCACAGAAAGCATAAGTGCCCTCTTGCTCCTAAAGACTTCTCTGTGGGTGAAATGAAGCTTCAGTAATTTACTCAATCTTTCATGCAGTGTGTGTGTGTGTCATGTGTGTGTATTTGTGTGTGTGTATGTTCCTGTACAGGTGTGCCTGTGTGTGTGCTTGTGCAAGCGAAGGTCGAAGCGCAATCTTGAATACCATTGCTCTGGAGTCATCCTCTTCCTCTTGGTGACAGCAGGGACTCTTCTTTGACCCAGAGCTTGTCAATTAGGCTAGGCTGGCTGGCCGGAGAGAACCAGCAGTCCATCGCTTTCCATCTCTCTGTCTCTGGGAATAGAGCCCATGCTACTGTGCCTGGATTTTTATGGCAGTTTGGGGGGATATAATTAGAGTCCTCATGCTTGCATAGAAAACCTATTAACAACTGAGCTGCTTCCCCAGCCACCTTCATGCTTTCTAAAATCACTCATTTACTATGTCTTGGAATTCCACCCCTAACATGGCTTCTATTCTCACAGCAGTAGCTGGAATCCTTGTCAGGAGGTCTACCCATGAAGGATAGAAGTACAAACACACAGGACAAAGACTCTTCTAAATGAGAGATGTTTGTACAACAGTGGAATAAAGAATTTCTAGGAAGTGTCACTAGGCATAACATAAATAGGAGAGGATGCCCATGTTGCCACTGCAACATGGAAGTATCTTACAGCAAAGGTCAGTAAGGAAACTAATATGTATGAAATTCACATGTCATATAGTTCTGAAAAATACTTTAAATTAGAAGAAAGGCCTGGAATGGCATATTGTCAGCTACCAAGTTTCATTCATCTTGTATTTAAATTCCACTTTCATTTTGAATAGAACCCATGAAAAATTTGAAATTGTGACAATGGATAATGAGATCAATATATTAGGAAAAGTGACAGTTAGTGAGATGATTCCTTGAGTAAAGATTGCTTGCCACCAAGTCAAAGGATCTGATTGCAAGCCCACCTCTTGTAATAAGAGAACTAATTTCCACATGTGAACTCTGATGTGTGCATGTTCACACACACACACACAAACACACGCTCTTTAGCAAATAAACATAATTTTTGAAAGAGCATTGGTATAATATAAGAGCTTGCTTATAAGGAAATCCTCCTGTAAATCTCATTCTTCTTCAGCAGAGGAAGGCATCCCTGAAGTACTTCATTTAGAGATTTCCTAAGCCACCATGCTTCCTTCATTTCTAAATGTGGCTTTTGATTACTAAGCAAAAGTTCCTCCTGACTCAAGTGTTCCAGGCAGTGCCTGATGGCCCCTTCATCACCAAGAAATTCTCTTCCTGGTGTTGCCTTCTTTAATCTATGCTTTTCCTAAGTGAAGTAAGAACTTTTTGTCTTTTTCTGAGCATGTTGAGCATCTTTAACAAATTGAACCTAAAACTGCTAGTAATGACAGCTATTGAACAGATACAGCTGTAGATTTTATTTTTGTGCATTTTGATCACATTTTAAGGCCCCAATGAGCCATGATATTCCTGTATTTACTAAATGACTGGGTCAGAGGCTCTTCACATGCAAACTTCCTTTGCCTCTGGCCTTCTTAAGACCTGAATCCATCCCCACTTTGTGACACTCAGGAAAGTCACCTCAGGCCTTCCCCACTGCATTTACTCCAGGTAATCCCTGGAAAGCCCGACTTCCACGCAGAGGAGAGCACCTCTTTCATTTTCTTCTCATTTTTCCTCACTTGGTCTTCCTTGAATCCTGGAAAGGCCTGGGTTCCTGACAACAGGAATAGCATAAAGAGAACAAAAGATTCCACCGAGCAGGATAAAGTTCCCATAAATGGGCAAATTTATGTGAACGAAATCCTACGGGGGACTCCTTCAGCCGTGTGTCATCTCAGTCTTTATGGGAATTAGCATAACTTAGTGGATTGTGCTTGGGTTGACTGACAGCCAATGAGCCTGTGCCTGAATCTCTCTGACAGATCATCACCGTCAAGTGTAATATAATGGAAGGAAATGTTACCTGGGAGTCAGAAGGCCTTTGTTCCATCCAGAGCCAACACGAACTTACTTAAAAAAAATATTCAGGCATTACTTTTCTTCCTTGTGTATAGGCATACATGCCATACAGTCTACTCGGTGAGTTCGAAACCAGTCCCTTCAACGTCCAAAATTCAATTACACACTTAGTACACTTAAATTTTAATGTGAAACTGTAATCATTTCAATTCTATTTGGATTTGAAGGTTGTAATAACATTATTGAAGTTAAAATCAGTCACTAGGACAACTAAGGTATAAAGAGAATCCATTTGAAACCTGGTAAGAATAATCTATAATTAGCGATTTCATAAGTAGGCATGCTGTGGTTATCTCGCTGCTATACATTTCAATACATTCTTATTCTTGGAAACTTCATTCATAGAGCAAAAGATATACCGAAAATTCCCCACTGTAAAGTAAGCAGCTTCTGTTTGTCACATTCACCTCAGATGAAGTCAGGTCCTTCTGCACAGCTTTGCATATTTGTGGATAAGTGCCAGACTCCACACCTAAGGTGACAATACACCAACCTCTGTCTCCAAGGTGTCTTTCCAGAACTTCAGCTCCCTCGCTGTAACTGAAGACAAAGAACAAACTCTGAGGACCCTGCACATTAAGTGTCTAGCAGCAGCCATGATGTCCAGGTGAGGTCTCTTTACACAGACTTTGCCTCCATTCCACAGAGTTTCTTCTGCCTTCCAATACCTCTCTTGCAACTCACATTGCTATGTAGTTAGTCATTATTTTTGCTCTAAATATCATCTTACAAATCTGGTTGTGGTATTGTATTTGTGAATACAGGATTAAGCTTTTTCCATATTTACCAATGTATATCAAGTACACTTTTTGGATATATATGCATATACATGTATATACACTATATAAATGAATTAATGAAAAACATAAAACAATTTCTAAACATGTTTACACCTTCAGATGCCTTCCAACAACTTTTCTAAGAATCATTTCTGTCTGATGTTACCTTCAACCTTTCCCTTCATTCCTGTTTACATACAAATAAGTCTAAAGATTTTTTATGCCTTAAATATTTTCCATCTATGCAGCCTATGCCTCTGTCACAGTCTTCTACCATTAAGAAATATGAAGTATTAGAGAAAAACTTCTTTCACAATCCTATGTCTTGTTTATTGCTTAAAGTAGAAGCTATTCTGCATAATATTTTAACTCAAATAAGAAAGAGAGAGAGAGAAAGGAAGGAAGGAAGGAAGGAAGGAAGGAAGGAAGGAAGGAAGGAAGGCAGGCAGGCAGGCTGTGGACAATGGCCATAGATATTGCAATGGCTTGATAGAGACATTTGTCCATTACCTCCTGTGTTTGAAGTCCTGATCCCCAAACAAGACTGTGGAATTGTTAGGCAGTTGTACCTCTCCTGGGGAATGAGGTCCCCATCAGTACGCCTTGCTAGTACACAGCCTGAACACATTCTATGTGAATTCTCTACTACCTGACTACAGCAGCAGTGTGACCAGCTCCCTGCCACCGCCTGCTGCAATGCCTTCCACTCCCCATGTGTCCCTTAAGAAGTGAGTCACAAATCCCCTTCCTCCATCAGGTGTTGATCATAGTCACAAAAAAAAATTGCAAAAGTTCCAAAATATATGGCATAGCGTACTCACACTGACTAATTTTTATTTCTTGTATTACATACTCGTTTGTTTACACCCCATGCTTTCAGCTAAGCAAATATACCACAAATCCAGGACTTGGTTTGTTTCATTGTACAAAAGAGGAGTCAGAAACAATATATATTCACTGAAAGAACTAGATGAATAAAAATTTCTCCTTTAGACAACAAACTTTGGAGAGAAGGAACTGCATTTGCTTTTACTAGCATGCATCCAGAACCTAGCAAGTGGTATTAAGGAAACGTAAATTTATTGAGTAAATAAACACTTTGAAAATATTTATCATATATCATAATCTGCAAAAATATTGATAGAGCTGAAAAAGTCTGTGGAAAATGAATTGACATAAATGTTTTTGTGCATGAAATTTATAGAAATGTGTCTCTTTGAAGATTGTAAAATTCCATCCTGAATTAAGACAAAAACAAAGAGACTTTGTATAATGAATCAAGATAATGGATTTGTTTTTCCATTCATTTGTACTTCAAAGATTTATATTTAAAAATTCTGGTCCATAAGTATAGACGAAAAGGGTGCATTCATTCAAGCAGATTTTTTTTAAACCTTAAAAAAATATTTTACAGTCTCTCAAGTACTAGCAGAATTAAAATTTGTGGTGGCTTCTAAGAACCAATCAGCTTCTACTTTTAGTGATCGTCTATAGATCGGTTCATAGTGTAAGGTATTAAATTTTATCTCCTACGGTCAAATCTCATGTGCAATAAAATCGCCTGTGTGTTCTCCAGGTTCCTTGTCTTTGTCTGTGCCCCGAGGTCCTGGCCACAGCTAGGATGTTGTTCTTCAGAGATCCAATCTAGAATGATAAATGAATAGAAAGGAGACATAACAAACAGCCTAGAAATATCAAGTCCACCAGTGCAGCTGTAATAAGCAAATAACCCCAGGCTTCCTAATTGCTTTACAACTTCAGGGACACCTGCCAATTATAATTAAAGAATCAAAGACTAAATATTCCATAAATCTTATTAAGGTCCCATGGAAAACGTAAGTCAGCAGGAAATGTTAGTTACAGTCTCTCCCAAGAGCTCAATGAGCTCTCCCTGTCCAGGCCACTTAATATTACATACTAACCATAAATCCATACAAGTGTATTACCCAGTGTAAAAGGCAATAGCTCTTTGTCAACATATATTTTAATTCATGGTGTTAGAGATGCACTATATTTTAGGATGAATTATTATCTGATAAAAAGACTTTCTAATTTCACATTACTGTCCCACCCAGAATGATTCCTATAAAACTAACTCTCTGGGGGGAAAGTACATTCCTGAGAGCTGATATTTCTAAGGAAGGAAGGACAGGGAAAATTATTAATATTTTGTGCGTTAATTTTTTTCATGCCTGCTGTGGTAATTTATGTTTCCTGACTATACCTTCATTTCTGTAACAAATTTGTAAGCAGAGCCCCACACCCTGAATTCCACAGCCCTACTGCCCTGAGAAGTCATGAATGCGGTTTTGCCCCGCCACCTGCAGAAATCCCATTTCCTCTCTGGGCTGTTTGAATTGTACTTCTCTTGACACAGTCATTTAAGAATGAACAGTCCTTTAAGAAATCCGTGGACAGGAGCTGGGGAGCTTTCTCAGGGAGTAGGGCAACCAAACATGAAGACAATAATTTGGATTCCCAGAACCCATGTAAATGAGATCAGCAGAAGCCACATGTACCAACATGGCTTCTTCACATAACCCAGAAAATGATCTCAGGCACCCATATGCTACACACAAGCAAACATACCCATATATACTTATGCGTGTGTACACAAAACACACAAACACACCCATATATACATTAAGCATTTACACTACACACAAAAGTAAACACCTTCTATACATACATGCATAACATATACACAAATAAACATACCCATATATACTCACATGCATGCACACTACACACACAAGCCAACACACCCTTATATACATACATTCATGTACACTTCACATACAAACAAACACACCCTTATATTCGTACATACATGCACACTACACACACAAGCAAACACATCTGATGTGGGATGTCCTTCTGCATATGTGTTGATTTTATTGGTTGATGAATAAAGCTATTTTGGTCAATGGCTTAGCAGAGTAAATCCAGGCAGGAAATCCAAACAGAGTATAGAGAAAGAATAGGCAGAGTCAAGGAGACACCATGTAGCTGCCCAAGGAGAAAGACATTAGAACCTTACTGATAAATCAAAGCTTCATGGCAATACATCGATTAATAGAAATGTGTTATTTTAAGATTTAAGGGCTAAACTGAGTGGTGGTGGCACACGTCTTTAATCCCAGCACTCAAGATGCAGAGGCAGTCAGATCTCTGTGAGTTCAAGGATAGCTGGTCTATAAGAGCTAGTTCCAAGACAGGCTCTAAAGCTACAGAGAAACAGAGAAACCCTTTCTCGAAAAATTAAAAAAAAAAACACATAAGAGCTATCTAGGAATAAGCCTGAACCATTGGCCAAACAATGTTATACTTGATGTAAGCTTCTGTGTGTTTCTTTGGAACTAAATGGTTGTGGGATCAGGAGGGACAGAAACTTCTGTCTACAAAATGCAGTCTGTGTTTACACACACCCTTATATACATATATCCATGCACACCACACTCCAAGAAAACACACCCTTATATACATGCATGCATGCACGCCACATACATATTTATTTTTAAAAAGAATAAAAGGAAACCTAGTGTGTGTAGCCAGCAGAAACAATTGCATTTTGGGACTGTGTGGCCATAATTAAAGGGAGGAAACTCTCTTGGCCTGATATCACCTCTGTACCATCTCCAGTAACCAACAACTTCTAATCTCATCATTGTGTGCCTCGTATATGAAATCACATTATTTGTCTGCTAATTCAGTCTGTCATTTCACACTGTTATTAATAAATCACTTTTACCTGGAGACACTCAGGCGTCTAGCAAACATTTTTCCAATGTCTGTGGACAAGTTTTGATATTTATAATGTGGGGGAAATATAAACAAAATCTAGTGGATAGAAGTCAGCAATGCAGTGGATCATCCTGTAGATGGCCAGATTGTTCCCATGGCTAAAAATTATCTAGCTTGGGAATCAATAGTGCTAATAGAAGCCCCGCTATAAATCCATGAAAACGAGACTATTATGTAAGCAAGTGTTTAATCTCCAAAGGTGAGAACCCAATCTACAGGAAAGTAGCTTCTTGTTCGTATCTACCAAGTGAATATTTTTTGGAGTATAGATGGGAGGAGTCAGCAGGAGAGAAGGCGAGAGCTCAGCAGAGTCAATACGCGAGATTCCTCCTTCCTGTACACGCCACCTTTGGCTCTTAGTGGAGGCCTCCAGCATTGCTATTAAGTGAAAAACTCCTATGTTCCTCACTTCTTTCTGCTTGTACCTCTAGCGGAATCTCAACAACAGGCAGCTGGATATTCCTATTGATTTTCTTATACAACAGCCTTCTCTTTGACACTATCTTGTTTGGTGTCTGAAAATAGCAAGCACATTACCCTACTTCCAACAGAGAAAAAAAAACACAATTAATTTTCAACATTGCTGATAGTTACAATACCTGCTTCTCCACCCAAAGGTACCATCATCAGAGATAGAATTTCACTCTGTAGCCCAGGGAGACCTCACAATCATGCTTGCTAGCTTCCTGCCTCGGTCTGTACATTACAAACATGAATAGCACACCATTCTTGTAGCAATTTCTTATAAGAGTAATAAAAATATACACCGTAGCATAGAAATTTGTCTCTGTTCTGAACAAGCATAAGGTAGTGTCTGTGTTTATCGGTCCTTTCCCAACAGTCTGTCCTCCATCAGTGAACACTCAGCTGCCAATTTATTGAATCCAATTGGATGTTTATCTTTCCAGACATTTATATTGGCCAAGTACGTTAATACTAGATGTGAATTTGGCATAATAAACCGTTGAATTATTTTCAATGTAAGCTATCATCTGCTGCCACTATAAACTGCCTGAGAGAAAGGTAAAACACGAGCAAGTTACTATATGTCTAATGTGACGGTTTCCATAGTAAGGCCAACTAGGTAAAAAGTCATATGTACACACACTTATTGTGTTATAACTAAGCTGCTTATTTCATAAGTACACACCTTAGGTAAATATTTAACAAGTGAACAATGTGTTTCTACACATTTTTGCTGGATTTGAATCTCTGGGTTATCTAACATGTAATACACAGTTATTTTCATAGGCTTCTCAGCAGAAAAATGCAAGTTTGTAATATTTTAAGTGTACTTCCTTTTCATAATCATTCTAAAACTTACAGAAATACAGAGTATGGCTTACTTCTTACAAGAAAACTATGTTAATGTGTTAAAAAATATTGCCTTATAAAACATCTCTAATTAATTTTAACAGCTATTTTTTAATCAAAATAAAAACTTCCATCTCCGTTTGTGCACACGTGTAGTGTCTCACCTTCCTAAGCCTTAAACTTACTCCAATGCAGGAGCCATCTCAATATCTTTGATTGATCACCAGCTCCTCAACAACTCTATCTAGGCATCTAGGTTGGTTTTGTAGTAGATTAGATTTTAGAATTGGCCACAATTCCCAGGGAACTAGTGAATGTCTGAAGAATTCAGGCACTTTCTACTTGTTTTCCTTTGAAAACCAAATCTAAGCATAGAAATTGAGTAAATAGCACAGCTAGTTTTCCCACGTGTCTTAACCACGTAGTTCTAAAGCTCAGGAGAGAAGTTTTCAAAACTCCACTGCCTTATGCTTTGGTACATAGGATGCTGAAAGCGGCCTCCTGCAGGTATAAATACTGCTCAGAATAGCAAGTTTGGGTAGCTTTGCTTGAAAGGGGCTCATAATGCACACCTCATACACAGTTATTGCAGATAAAACAGCAACAATTGGTAGAGTTTAAAAAACAAAGGGAAAACCTTTAAAGTATCTCTTGGAAAATGGGACAAAATGCTCAGAAGTAATAGAAACTAGTAAAAGCAGAAGCAATTGAACTGCATACAAGATGGGTGGTTATTGATTTTATTGTTAATTTATACCAATGTTAATTTCATAGCCCCAGACTTCCTTCATCTTCATTGTAAGTGATCCAGCTTCATGAAAATAACCAGTGATATCTATCTATCTATCTATCTATCTATCTATCTATCTATCTATCTATCTATCTATCAATCATCTATCTATCTACATATACATATATATACATATAGATAATAGAAAATAGATAAACAGATGTTAGATAGATAATATATGTGATGTTGCTGAATACAAGTAGGGTTAAAAAAATGTCCCAAGTGACATAGACCATGCAGATTTATTCCTTTTCTGAGAAAATGTGGAGTACTTAATAAGCGATTACTAAATGCAGATCTTCATAACTGACACTATACGTGATCCCACTGACTCCATCAGCCACATAAGCCGTCCAAGTCTTCCCATCATTTCCTTGGAAAAGGATATTGCATTTGTCTAGTCAGTGGGGACTGGGGTGGCGAGGTTCTTGGGAAGAGTACATAAAGTCCCAGCAGGCTTAGAGCGGGGAGTGGTGTTCTAAACCTGTAATCCCAGCACTTGAAAAGAGACAGTGGGATGTGCAGAGGTCAAGGTCATCTTTGGGTTTTATAGCTAGCACCCTGTGAGATGGATGAGAGCCTCGAGTCCTGAAACAGAGAGAGAGAGAGAGAGAGAGAGAGAGAGAGAGAGAGAGAGAGAGAGAGAGGATTTGTCCTTGCTTCTCTTTCTAGATACAACACTGCAATAGTATTTTATACACTAAATGAGTTTTAATTAAACAAAGGCTGCTGCAGCAAACTCTAAAAGAAAATCAATAATCAATGTGGTTACAGGGACATGTAAACTGAGCAAAGATCTAGGTGTAAGCCTGGTGAAAGGGCAGGAGCTCTCTGGTGACTGAAGAGGGAAGAGGGTGGATTAGAGAGAGAAAGCAGCGTGAAGATCAATAGCAGCTTGAACAAATCCAAAACATGGAAGAACTGCAGAGTGTGTGTGTGAGTGTGTGTGTGTGTGTGTGTGTGTGTGTGAGAGAGAGAGAGAGAGAGAGAGAGAGAGAGAGAGAGAGAGAGAGGGAAAGAGACAAAGAGAGGGAGAGAGAGAGAGAGAGAGAGAGAGGGAGAGAGAGAGAGAGAGATTCTTTGGTTCCTATGGCCACCATACCCACCAGCCATGTCCTATTCTACATGAAGTAATGAGGGTACTCCTGAGATTACACGGTAACCTGAGCGATAGCTGCTTAACTCAGTAGAAACGGGAGCTTTTATTACATGATATCACTAGGGCTTTTATGGTGAGCTTTATGAGATTTCACACGGTGATTTACAATTACCCCGTGTCACCAGTGTGGCACTACTGTTGCATTGTTTTGGCTATTAAAGTAACTGCCTCCTGAGCCAATTTGCGAACAAGACAACCCACAAAGTGGCAGTGCTTTGTGCTGTAAAAATAGATGCTGGAGATAATTGGGTAAGGTGGTGTCATGTCACTTGTGTGCACTTCATTAATTAACGGCTGGAAACCGCTATAAAATAATAGCCGTGTCATCAGGATGAAAGTACAGAGTGCAAAGGAAATAAAACTTCGTAGGAAGGCAGACAGAAGTATCTGTTAGGAAGAGAACTCAAATGTCCCCCTTCCCTTTCAGTACCCATCTCATTTCCCTGTAGCTACAAACCTGTGTTTCAACTTCCCTTAACATGACTTGTTAGTGTTTATTGGGTGGTAGATGATGCACGCATTAATGTCCCCCTGTGATCTGAGGATAGTGATGGATAGCATGCTTACTTCCAGAGCTCAGGGTTTGCTGCTACAGACTGAGCAACACTTTGCAATTTCCCTCCTACCATTAAGAAACAAAGTCCATATTAAAGACATGTGTAAACAAGTCACTAATGGGAGTTCTCACTTTGGCAATGACTAGAGATCTTTAACAGGTTTAGCCCTGAGTCAGCACATAAACTTAGAATGTCGGATGGCCCTGCTGATATTCAAGGCCAATGCAAACATGATATTACCTTTGTAAAACCATATTAGTGGGATTACTGCATCACTTCATAACCAAACTGACTAATTAGCAACTGCATTAAAATAAAACAAAAATATTAGCAAAAATGATTTCATTATAATCATCAAAGAATGTTAGAACAAGTGTTCTCTGATCACCAATAATAGTTTTATCTGCCTCCCAGTTACCAGTTCCACAGTGACCTTAGACTTAACGCTGTGAGAAGTGCTTAACAATTGGCGAAGGAGACTTGGGGAAATTAGCTAAAGATGCCTCTGGCTAGAGGAATATGCAATAGCATTACATAGTAGACAGTGCCTAGAAAAATACAGACATGAGTATTTAAAATTGTTGAACTTCTTCTCTAGGAGGGCTCCCGCGCTGTGGCAATAAGAAGAAAACTAGGTCATCTCGCAATGGTAATTTCTCAGAATTATAGTGTGCTTGAGTCAATTTGATCTTCTTGTAGCTGAACATTGAGCCAAAGAGGGCGCGACTAAAAGAAGCAACCTGTCATCCTTATCACAGAGAGTAAGGGAGAAGAGTGCCAGCAGAATGGCCTCCCAGGCCTGTCAGTGACTGTTCAAGGCTTAGGCGGATGAAATATTTTCTGTCAAGGCTTACTCCACACCTGACATTTCTCATATTTGATCTGTTAATGGTTATTGCCCACTCTACTGGTTTCAAAGGTCAGATTCATAAAAAAGGTTATATCTCCACCAATTGAGCCTTTCTGTGGAAACTTGGTTCCAGGCTGTGCTGTGAGCCATGGTGACAAGTACCTGACCCTTCCTGGGAACACACACTGAGACGCCGAATCTCCAAATGATCACTTCCTCCCTCAGATTTTGGTGAAGATGATCTTTTTTCTAGAAGTGTTATCAGTTAATTTTAATATATAAATAATTTTTTTCAAGTGACTTTCCTATGATCCTTAGCAGATATAAGATATGCTCAAACTACATCATGACAGCACTGTGGGTTGGATATTGCTATAAATATTATGTTGTTTGAAACTCGGTTTGCTAATAACACAAGTCCATAGCAAACTACACTAGCAGGAAGAAATGATTAGTCCTGAGTGCAAAGAGCGATGGAACAGCCACACTGTGGAAAGAAGAGTGATATCACCGAAATCAACCCAGCGTTTCCAGCATGAATGTGTGTGCATGCATTATTGTATGCATATACATGCATGTGTATATATAACTTATAATTTTGTCTTTATGTTTTTGAGATGCTTTTCAGGATTGTCACTTTGTCACTGTTTGAATTTATCAAAAAAAGAAAGTTTAAATGTTCAACAGTGAATAGCTAAAGAAATATTTTTAAAATTATTGCTTATACATCTCAATAATAAAATTGTCTAAAGGAATGTAAAAAGCTATTTATAAACAAATATAAGAACATTTGACTAATAATTATTGTTTTGTTATGCATGTCAACTTTTATCATTTATACAGTACTTAAAATGAGCAACAGGAAAGTATACACCAACTTTTTAATGTGAAAACATTTGTGTAAACATCAAGCTTAAGGAGTACTTTCGACCTCACATTTTCACTTGATAAACACAGGTCTCTGACTGTGTTATGGGTTCTTGTATACACAGGAATCTTCCTTAATCCTAAAGCAGAGAAAAGACACCTAAGGATGAACCTACTGAATTTGCTCTCGTCTCCACTTTCCTGACTTTAAAAGAGATAGCTGGAATAATAGATAAGAAGAGTGTGGGAAAAATAACATTTTATTTTCAATGACATTCCACTTCAATAAAACCTCTTGGGGCTTGCTCTGTAGTTCAGTGGTGAAGTGTGTATGAAACCTTGGGTTCAGTGCTCAACACCAAAAGAGAGAGAGAGAGAGAGAGAGAGAGAGAGAGAGAGAGAGAGAGAGAGAGGAAGAAGAAGGAGGAGGAGGAGAAGGGGAAAGAGGGAGAGGAAGAGAAGGAGGGGAGGAAAAGAGGAAATGGAAGAGGAGGGAGGAGGAAGAGGAAATGGAAGAGGAAGAAAGGGAGGTAGAGGAAGAGGAAAGAAGGGAATGAGAAGACCAGGAGGAGGAAACATATCAATTAAAATAAACAAGATGAGCAAAATAAAAATAAGTATACCTATAACGTTGCACAACTACAGTCATAGCCATGCTTAGACAAATAATTGAAAAGTTGTTTTAGTCAATAAATATAGTTTGTAGCAGTGAGTATGAACTAGTATTTCAAAATTGTCTCTCAACATCTCAATTTGTTTTTAAATGTGGCTGGACCACAAACGAATTCAAAAAACATCTTTACAAAACTCACTCATTTATCTTTCCTCTGAGTTCTCTCAGTGTCAAAGCTCAAACAGGCAGCTTTCCTGGTGCATAACATAAAATAATAATTATAATATAATGTTAGGATCATATACACACAAGCATTTATACTTACACACATGCAAATGAATATTTTTCATATGGTGTACTCAATTATTTGAATCACTGGGTGTGAAATAATTTAACATATAGTTTTTCAGAACATGTGAAACTATTTTAAAACTGAAGGATGTTATCAGTTTGAGGGTGAAGACAGAGCAACCTGAAGTATGACTTTTTCTGTGTTTTCAGTTCGATACACGACTGCATCATCACAGATGGTACATCCTAGGAGCCAACATCTCAGAATCTGCTTGATAATTTATGCTTTAGGAAATCACTTTTAGCCAAATAATTACTACTGAGAAAACATCACTGTTATATACACTTGTACACATGAATTAATTAACACAAAATTGAATCTTTTATTTATAAACATATTTTCATATAGGAATCAGGGGGTCTAGTAAGTGAACACTGGGTTTATCCTAAACCTACTTTACATGAATAGCTTTTCTATGGGTAGAACTAAAATTTAAGTAAGATAAGAACATGCCAAAAATGGAAAGAGCAGCCAGCATTCTGAAATATTTGGGATACCGCAACTTGAGCCAAATGGAAACCCAAATTGATTTCTTCCTAATAGTAATGGCCTATTTTAATAGGTGTGCATTCTGTTCTCACAACCTTTGTGCCTCAGTGAATGTTTAAGTATTGTTTGCTCCAAAACAAGCCTTCAGTCAATCTGGCCGTATCCCTGGCGTATCCACTCTAGAATCTGATGCTGTTTACACAGTCAACGAAAGTGGAATGAAGAGCACTGATCAGTACACTCTTTTGTTTTGTGAAAGGGGAAAAGTAAAACAGGAGAAGAAAACGAGGAAGGGAGGGAGAGAGCAGAGATGAGGAGAGTGCTGTCATCTGCACCTCATTCTGATGGACACTTCTGTCATTCCCTAAGCCAGGCTTAGAAGAAGAAATTTAATACTTTCTTGTCAGAATCATGCTTGTTCTTTTTTTTTTTGTTCTGGGACTTTCTGTAAGTTCAATTTTAAAAACCTGCAAGTAGAAAGTACCACATGGCACTGCCATTAGCTGGACCCAAAGTCTACATCCAAATGAACTTAGAATCAATTAGAATAGCCATACTAAAGCTATGGGGCTTTACAGTGGACCTTACACTGTCATTACTGAGTATATTTTATGTACTTATCCATCATCATAAAGGGAAAAATCTATAGCAGTTTTAGAACTTGAAAAATGATTAGCATTATGTTTACTTCATAACTCATGTTCTTCCTCATCTCCGAATATTATAGCACTATACAATTATAGTGCTACCCATTTGCCTGACAGTCCTCCTATTCCTGACATCACACAAAACCTGACCCTAGAATTTCAGTGTAGCAGAGACACAAAGGAAAGTCTCAGTTCAGCAGATCAGGACAAGAAGTTACAATGAAATTTCCAAGCCAAGTACTGGCAGTGTACAAGATTGGCCTCCCCAGAACCCACTAGCTGCCTTGCAATCAAAGAAAACTGCAAATGCCACAACACAAAACCATTAATCTAAAACATGAGGCTTATTTTGGGGTTGAACTGGCCCTGCCATGCAATTTATCTTACCAGCCAATTCTGTGTCTACCTCCTTTTCTCCCTTGAGTGCTGGTTCTAACAACCCATCTGAAACCTGCATACCAGTTTCTAAAGGCCTACTTCCCAGAGACACCCTGCTCTGGCATGCAAAATAAGCCATTTTTGTGTTTTCTAAAACGTGGAAGCTGTGTTAAGTTCAAATAAAGGAAATGTTCAAAATTCAAAGAAAAATAAACACAGATATATTTATGGGTTATATTTGCAAATGTATATGCAGAACCATGTAAAATGACATCGATAAAATTCACCTACTGCGACATCCCTTAATGTCTGGAAACCAAACTGTTATATGGAAAGCTTTAATTGATAACACAAAAGTGCAAAGTTTTATATATATATTCTAAGAACTGTAAAGGGGCTGGGGTGATAGATCATTTTGTAAATTGTTTGCCATGTAAGTGTGAAGACCTGAGTTCAAATCCAAGCACTCATTTAAAAAGCCAGGCACTCTTAAGGCAGTGCTGGAGCAAGGAGTAGAGATAACATTTCCATCCATCATGCTGGCCAAATAGTCAATTTGAATTAGGTATTTGAAAGTTTTATAGGATGTATTTTGGAAGTACTCAGCCCACCCTTCTACTCTATCTTCTTTTCTAAGAAACTTCACCTTCTTCCTATCTTTTTAAATACATTTTAATTAAAATATAATCATACTATTTTCCTCTTTCCTTTTCCTCCAGCAACTTTCATGCCCCCTCTGACCAATCCTCTCCCATGTCCTTTCCACTCTATTCTCAACTTGATAACCTCTTTTTCTTTGGTTATTATCATTACATAGAAACACATACACAAATATATGACCTGCTGAGTCTAGTTTTGTTTCTGTGTGCACGGTTTCAAGGCTAAACCTTTGTATTAGGTAACCAATTAGCATGGTCATTCTTGAGCTCTACAGTATAGTTCCCATATCTGTGGCTCAGGATTACCCCATGGTAATGTTCAAATTACCAAGAGTAATAACATGAGTAAATCTGCCAATAACGGGACAGAAGATTTCTAAGAGCCAGACGACCATGAAGTCTCCTTTGAGACTGCCTTTCTTAAAATGGTAGATAAACAAGACCCAAACAATACCAATGTCAATAGGCATGCTAACAAAGAAGGGGGAAATCTCATAGGGTATCATCCTTAGCCAAAGAGTTACAGGGAAATAGTGGCTGCTGCTAGAGGGAGAATTAGTCTAGCTGAGCTGGTGAGGTCCAGGTTCAATGATATACCTTACCTCAAAAAACAAGGTAAGAGCAACAGGGGAAGACATCCATGCACACACCTGCACATGCATATGACTACATATACACATATGTATAAAGGAACTAAAGCACATTTACTCTGTTTTGTTAAAATATTACTATTGATTAGCCCCTATATGTTTGAAAATCCTTATGTATTTAAATTAAAAGCATTATAGCTTCAGAGTTTACATACTCACAGGGAGCCAATGCTGCGGTGCTATTCAGATCTACATAGTATACTCGTTCTAATACTGGAGTAAAAGAAAAAAATCTTGAGTTTCCCAGATTAGTTTCTATGGATAGAAGGACTGCCAAGTCCTAAAAAAATAGTTTTAAAATTTGATTTCTCTGGGGTACCTAAAAAGTTTGTAAGTTTCCCTAAAATACCCTAAAATATGCATGAAAAATTATGGTTTAATAAAAAAAAATCCCATTGAGGCAGTCACCTATTAGCTGTCTGCTTTTGCTAAGTAGGTTATCGAGTTTGGGATTGCACAGACGCACCTTTTCACAAGCTGCCCAAGTTTAACCATCTTCTTCCATAAATACGGAAGCCTCTTTGACAATAATTGGGCCTCCCTAATGCCCATATGGATTCAAACACTGCAGGGAGGAAATGGATTGTAAATTCTGGCAACTGAACGGAACTGCACTTCCATATGTATGCATTCCCAACCACAGGATTTGGAATTCAAACTGTTGTTAAAAACCATTTTTGTTAATTAGAAGCCTCTTCATTTTTCACCTTTGCAAGAAAAGTTATGAGAAGACCAGCATTTGCTTTGCTTATCTCCAATTCCCACTTGGCAGACACCATAAAAATCCATCTCCCAAAGTGCTCTCACATGCCTGGAGTCTCCAACCTGGTGCAGCTATAAGCTTTGACCTCAGGGAATATTTCTGTGCAAGTCTTCCTGTGGTTTACCTCTGAGAGCTCTCTCTAAATTAAAAGGGAGCAAGAGGGATGAGTAAAGACAGGTGCTGAACAAGCCCGGTTTATTTTAAATGGTTCACGAAAACACATCTCTTGCAAGACTAAGCTGCCACAACATGGTCTCAGATAATTGCTCTTTACAAAGAAATTCAGGAAGAGCAAGGCCAATTAGCTGAACGATTAAAATACCTGCTAACAGCACAATACACAGTCATCAGAATTAGCACACACAAATGTTTCCATAGATACTACTTCAATCAAAGTGTAGGAAGTATAGATCTTGGTAGCTATGCCCTCGTTTCTCCTCATATACTACCTACCCACTGATACTGGTTCCCATAACTTAGGTATTCCTTCCAGGCAAATATGGTTTAATGGAACAAGACCTCCCAAAATATCCCTGTGAACACTAAAAATACTTCACCCAACAAACAGCAAGAAACAGTTTGGAGAAAACAACATCCAAATTCCCAAAATGGTTGTTTATAAATGTTTGTTTACATTTAAAGGTGAATATGATACACATATAAATATAAATACTTTGCATTGGTATAGATCTGGTCTGTTGATAAAAACATAAGGTTGATTTATTATACTGTGTGTGTGTATTTGTGCTTTTGTTTAAAGTATTGTTTGTGCAGCTCATTTAAAAATATAACATATAATTAATAAATAGAGATAGATAGAACATCATCTATAATATTCAAACTGTAGTCAAGCTAGTTTGGTTTTCTAGATGTACAGAGATATATTTCAATTAGATATACAATCTTCAACACTTAAAGACCTACAGAATATGGCATTTAAAAGGTTTTAAGAACTTAGACTTTTCTTGACAGTGAAACATGTCTGCTTTTGGCAGCACCAATTACTTCAAGATGATGATGGGCATCGAAGGGGCTCCTTATGGAGTTTGTTAGTCATTTGCGCAAGAAACTGCTCTTGTCTGGACTGCTTGATGGTATGCTGTATGAACTGGATGTGCAGGACCCACAGAAAAGGGACTGCTGATCTTTCCAAAAGATGGGATGGTTTTTCAGGGTTCCTACTTCACAGAAGAGAATGGCAGACATTATGCAGGACAAAGAAGGAAGAAACTGAAGACCTTAATAGTACAAGACACGACAGATCTTCCTGCTTCACTAAAAAGTCTACGGGACATAATGGGCCTGTAGGCTAAAAATGGAGGCTCCAAAATTACAGAAATTTGGGCAACTCTCTAGGAAGCAAGATGCCTGTCAATTTTATTTTTGAACGTTGCTTACAATTCATTTCCTGTTTATTTGGGTAATATTATATCATTATGAAGTCTTTGATGGAGTTGAAGGATAGTTATAATTATAGTTTTCCTTAAATATGATAAAAGATAAATTACATATGAAACTTTAGACTCATAAGGAAACATTGTAACTGTAATTCTTGCTTGATAACTGTTTTGTTATATGTAATTTTACAATGATAAAGTTCAAACCTTTCTTTCTATTTAGACAGAAAAGGGGAGATGATGTAGGATTCCCTCTGTATGCTGTGAATGTTTTATTATCATAGGTTCATAAAGAAGCTACTATAGCCTATGGCAGGGCAGAATATAGCCAGACTGGAAGAGACAGAGAGGGAGAGAAGGTGGAGTCAAAGAGACATTATGTAGCTGCCAAAGGAGAAAGATGCCAGAAACTGACTGGTAAGCCACAGCCTCATTGTGATACATAGATTAGTAGAAATGGATTAATTCAAGATGAAAAAGCTAGCTAAAAAAAATGCTTAAGCTATTGGCCAAATGTGTTGTAATTAATATAGCTTCTGTGTCGTTATTTGGGTCGGGGTAGGCGGGAAACGAATGAGTGGATGGTGTTGACACCCAAAGCTTCTTGATCACATCTCACACCACGTGGGCACTCTCTAATCTACCAGGTTGGATACAGGTCATACCTGAATCTGGAGGGAACCTAAAATTCTTAGTGGAACTAAACAAACTATTGACTACATGTTTCCAGATGCCAAACAATCTCAATATTTGAATTGTGTCATATGTCCTTCTCATGAATTTTTCTGTGATGTTTCCAGTTACTGCTAAATTTCCAGTATTTTCTGTTTTTGCTGTAAGTGGTGGGAAGCTGGAATCAGGCAAAGAGGCTCTATCTTCAATATTCCATATCTTTTAACAACTTTGAAATTGAAATGAACAGTTTTTGAAAATATTCACTTCTTTATTCTAAGATTCTTGGTCTACAATGACTTTATTCTGCCTTCTTTTTAAAATTGCTTTTTTTTTCTTTTTTGAGATGTATAATATAATTACATCAGTAACTCTTTTCTTTTCCTCCCAAAAAACTCTCCCATATATCTTTCCTTTCAAATTCATGGCTATTTTTTTTTTACTTATTGATGTTACACATGTTCATGCACGTGCACACGAACACACATGTACACACACAGACACACGCATCACATCCCTAAATACATAAATACAGTGTGCTCAGACTTTACAATGTTAGCTATGTATGTTTTCATGACTGACCATTTGATATTAGATGACCAGTTGCTATGATCTTCCCTTGGGAGACATAAAGAAATATATCTTCATTTACACTTTTACATCCATAATTACACATTCATCTATATTGTTGTGGGTATATAAGGGTACATGAAGGGTTCATGAAACTCATTCCATGACAGACTCCATGTAGATATGGGGGATTTTATTCTATCCTAATCCTTACAGCTGACTGCCCTATTACTAATTCAAAACATAGCATAACTTACCTTACATGGTGTTTTTACCTCAAGTATTTCCTAAAGGTCAATTTTGTTCAAAATATTACACATTTTAATATAAACAACTGTTCACTAGTTTACAGTCTCTAGATCAAAGGAGGAAGAACATATTTTACTACCAGTTGAGTTTTCAGCCTGTGGTTTAGCTACGTTCAGCTGTCTCTGGGCAAACAAAGTATCCATTATGGCAGAGAAGGGGCAGAGAGGAAGGAACACTGCTCTCATCTGCAAGCTGGCAGGATAACATATGCCCACCAAAGTCTTGCCTCCCTAACCTATTTCAAGTTTCTGTCACTTTCCAAATTGCCATTGCCCTAGAGACACCAAGCCTTGAACACTGAGCCTGTGGGGGCACAGAACAAACACAAGTTCTAAAAATTCTGTGTCTCACTGATTCTGCTATAAAGCCTAAAAAAGAATAAACAGTTTGTTGATCAAATGTATGTGACCCTCCTCACCAGCACAAACTATACCAACTAGGCTTTAATAGCTATACCAGTTTCCCTTTAGTGTGGAATAAAATGCAAATATATGGAATTAAAACACCATGTACTTACTCTTTCTCAAGTTTTCCATGTCATCAGTCTGGCACAAACTGGCTTTTCTTTTCTTCTGTGCCCTGGAAGCCTTATATCAAGGCTGCAGCCAGCTGCCTTCCCATGTGGAAACTCCGCAGGGGAAGAAGTGATTCCCAGCTCACTGCTTCTTGGCAGACTTTTCTTGCAGTTTTATGACTGAGTTCACTGTGTCCCCTGGAGCTGTTGGCCAGGCACAGCTTTCCACTCTTCCCTTATCACCTAGACACCTACACAGGCAACTCAGAACACAGTTTCTTGAGTTGTCAAAATCAACAAGAGTCTCCCACAACAGAAAGGTCCAGTTGATTTCCCACCCTCTTGACTATGACAAACCTACTCAGATAATGTCCCCTTTGACCAAATGAAGGAGAATTTGACAAATTCTCACATTCACTTCACTTTCAGAAGTGGGGCCTAAAGTGAATTCACCATAACTACAGTCCTTAACACATAGGAAAAGCAGGATTCTGTACTATTGGTACACTGGTCTCAGATTCTAAGGACATCTTTGAGGGAAAAATAAAAACATGGCTACTCCAGGGTATGGTTGAGGGGAAGGGTTTTATTGTAGATGTCAGACAGAGTACAGCCAGAGGTATCTGGAGGTTCCAGACAGAACTGGGCCTTGAGAGGAGAAAGAGGGGGAAAGTTTAATAGAGCAAGAGAGAGAAGAGAGGACAAGTTGACCAAGAGAGGAGCCTTGGATCAACAGGCAAGAGTAAGCCAGCCAGGAGCCAAAAGCCAAGGGAGCACATGGCCAAAACAGCTGAATTAGATAGGAATCAGAAGCTTAGGGAGGGAAGCCCAGCCCTATGAGCCTGAGAAGTTTAAATTAGTGGCCCCAGGTGAGAGGTGCTGGAAAAGCCAAGGTACTAAATTAGCTTTGCCCTTGGTTTCTTTGGGAACTGACACTCTTCCCAGAAACCTACATATCACAATTTCTGAATGTGATTTAGCCATCAGTGGTGTTAATTCTCCTATCAAATGTGTTTTTTACATGGCTAGGAGAACTTGCTTCCTAGAACTTACATGAAGTTGGCATTGTATGTGTGCATATATTCATGTGAAGGGATGTGTGACCATGCACACCTGTGACAGGTCTGTGAATGGTGGAAGATGTTTCAGGTATCTTTCTCTGGAACTCCCACCTTAGTTTTTAAGACAGGATCTCTCCTTGGCCTGGATCTCACCAGTTCACCCACGGTGGCCAAACCAGTAAGACCCAGAAATCTACCTGCTTCTGCCTTTTTCATGATGTAATCACAACTATATATATATATTTGTGTCTTTGTTTTTAGGGAGGGTTGTGATTAGAAATCAAGTATTAATACTTGCATAGCAAGCACTTTAGTAATTGTGTCATACCTCCAGGCCAAGCTGTTGGCATTAAAGTGAAATTACAGGGGAGGTAATTTTGAAAAACTGCATCAGAGATTATAGTCTTATGACAATGTATTTCTAAAGGTCTACTTGCCAATTAAAAATAAAGACAAATGTCAGCACACATAAAATAAATATTAAGTGCATTTTGTCAGAGATGTATTTATTACCTAAAGTCTTACTCATATATCTATTTGCTATTAGCTTTTGTTTTGGGAGTTTTTTTGGTGTGGTTTGGTTTGGCTTGGTTTGGTTTGGTTTTGGCATGGACAAATTGAGGAACAGAATGATGAGCCAAGACCAGAAGGTGTTTCTTCCTTCATACTGAGATCTCAGGAGTACACACACTGAGATAAGTGACAAGTTTAAAAACAAAGGCATCTACTCTCTTTCTCTCTTTTCTGTCAGTCTTCATTATCACCAATAAAAATATCCTAAATATAATTACCTCTCCAGGGTTCTCTCACCACTCTAATATTCCAGTTTCCGTGACTTTATTCCTCTTCTATGTGACTTCGTGACTGTAGCTTGTGAGCTGAACCTCGCAACCTCTAGCAAAAGATGAAACAGAGAAGGTACCTATAAATTTCCAAAGCAAAAAGTATGAAATGTGTATGAGGCCAGGAGGCCAGCATCACTAAGTTAATTCAACATCAATATTTACTTCCCCCAAAAGCGGAGATAATTAGATTTTAAAAAAATGCATAGAGAGTTCCTATCAAGAAGTAAATAATTGCCGGGCGGTGGTGGCGCACGCCTTTAATCCCAGCACTCGGGAGGCAGAGGCAGGCGGATCTCTGTGAGTTCGAGACCAACCTGGTCTACAGAGCTAGTTCCAGGACAGGCTCCAAAGCCACAGAGAAACCCTGTCTCGAAAAACCAAAAAAAAAATAAAAAAATAAAAAAAAGTAAATAATTAAAAACAGTTTGTTGCCATTTTGTTCATTCTACTTTAATTTTAGGAGATCCAGTTTTCTAGTAGCTTCCCTGTTTTCTAATTTTGACCCCTTTATTGATTCTTTTATTTTTTTCAATCACACTCATCTCCACATCCCCTTTCTCCCATCCTCTACCCTATCCATCCTCCCAACAAAAATCTAAAAATAAAAGCAAAACATAAATATAAATAAATAAATAATCTCAACATGGAAGCTATAGTGTGACCCAATAAGCCATACATTATACCCTTAATCCCTATATCTTTACTTGTAAGTGTTCATTGCAATGAGTCATTTGTCTGGTTTGAAACCTCTAGCCTCTGCTACACCCTTGATACTCTGTGGAGGTGTTTTCACCATGCTGACAGGGACTTACTGAACCAAATTTGACATGGGGGACTGCAAGAGCTACCTCAAAATGTTTCCCAATGGCAAAGGGTTACCTTGCCTTTGTTGATTTGCATTTATTATTTCTATAACAGCCTTCATCACATTTTCTGCATACTCCAGAAGTCTGGGGTCTTCCTCTGGGATTATCTCTAGAAAAATTCCTTTTTAGACGACCTTGTTTACCACAATTTAAAAATCTGACATTTTGATTTTCTTTAAATTTTTATAACTCATCTTTCCTATCTGAGTATCATCATGAAAATGTATAATGGCTCTCTCCTCTTTCTGGCTTCTTCAACCCTGTCCCAAGCATTCAAAACTGTTGCACAGCACAGAGCCAAAGTGTGTTCATCATGTGTAGACTATCCTGGCAAATCAACATAATTGCCTTCAGTAAGGAATTGATCTCGGGAAATTTCAATACTTCTAGTCCTACTTCATTGTTTGCTAACCATAGTCTTTTCATTCCACCAATATTCCATCATAACTGAGGATCAGTTTTCAATATTGTTGTAACCAAATCTTTCCAGTTTTGTGGAATAATTCCATTTCAACTTGACCATAAATTTAACATCTGCCTCACAAGAAGTGAATGCATAACATATAAAACTATTGCTTCCTTAAATCTCCTCAAATCAAACATTGCAGGTTTCCAGTAAGCTATTCCATAACCTTGGGGATGCCTGTCAGTTGATGAGCATTACTGTATGGTGACTGAATAAATTAAAATTGATTTTCTGAAAACATTCGGCGGCCCCAATTTCATAATGTATGGTGAGGTGTAGATTCTACTCTAAATTCTTCTGTCTCTCTCTTTATTAGTAAATATTTCTAAGCCTTGTGTCTTATTAATCAAATTTTATTATTTGTATTAGTAAGTATCTCTAAGCCTTGAATATCAGTCACAGCTTTATTCTTTTCATTAGTAAATATTTCTAAAACTTGCATCTTATCAGTCACACTTTTTAGAATTTTCACTAGCAAGTATTTGTAAGGTTTGCATATTTTTTCACTAGTAAACCTTTTCTAAGGTTTGTATCTTATCAGTCAATTTCTCATATTTGGCACAGTTATCAAACTATGTTTTAAAGGATAAAAGATGAATTATCAAACTGACAACAATTATGACCAACATTAAGTCAGTCCCAGCTAAGTTGTTTATCCTATTCATATAGCGCTGTGGGATAAGGCTCTTGTACCCCATAAAGATTGGGCACTCATATTAGCTTAACAAAATGCTGACTGACCAGTAGTCAGGCAGGAAGTATAGGTGGGGCAACCAGACTAGGAGAATTCTGGGAAGAGGACAGGCAGAGGAGCAGTCGCCAGCCAGGCACAGAGGAAACAAGATGAGAACGCCTTTCTGAGAAAAGGTACCAATGCATTACTGTGACTAAACGTAGACAAGATTTTTGGGTTAATTTAAGTTGCAAGGGCTAGCTAATTTTAAGCCTGAGCAAATAGGCCAAACAGTTTATAATTAATATAAGCCTCTGTGTGTTTGTTTGGGACTGAATGGCTGTGGAACCAGGTGGAACAGAAACTTCCATCTACATAGTAGTAATAACCAAGGTCCCATTTCCCTACATTGTGATATGTCCAATTTTAAACATGGAAAATATTTTAATAGTTTCCTACTTTTTCTCTTTTTTTACTCTGCGGTGGTGGTGCACGCCTTTAATCCCAGCACTAGGGAAGCAGAGGCAGGCGGATCTCTGTGAGTTCAAGGCCAGCCTGGTCTACAAGAGCTAGTTCCAGGACATGCTCCAATTGTTTTGAAAAGCAAAAACAAATTATATTTAATTTATGAATGATCTATTTGTTTGTTTAATTAATTAATAATCGAGCCCTCTGTGCAAAGGGACTCAGGTGTAGTGATGATATTCAACCAGCAGGTGGCGAAGGTGCAGCACGAAAGCAGCTCTCGTTCAGCACCCTAGGATCTAAAGAAGCCAGACTAGCTTCTGCCGTAGTACTTGTGCTTGCTGAGCAGAATTAGCCTGGCAGGGTAGTGGTGGACACACAGATTAACTGTGAGGAATCAGGGGTTTTTGCCTCAAAGGACAACAGTGGAAAACTCCCAAATGCAATAAAGGAGGTTAGGAGAGGCTGGGGGGAAAGGGTGGGGAAGTACACTGTCCACAACATTACAGTGGTGGCTACAGGGACTGGGACAGCAGAAACAGACTGTCTTTCCATGGTTTAATAATGCCCCATGTGGGTACGAGATAATACAGCTGCTTTTGTCGTTTATTATAAAGTAAAAGTTGGGGACAAATATTAAAGAAAAAACTTCCTGGCTTGAAAAGGTCAGTGTAACTTTCTGGTCCCGCCTATTCTTCCCAGCTCTCTCTTTTTCTGAGTCCACCAGAAAATTCTACGATACAGTCCAACCAGCTGAATGTAAACCCGACTCTGGAACCAACTTCATTGGACAATGGGCCACAATATAGACAAAATTACTGACAGTCCCGGCTAGCTCGCCCAAAGTAGCAGAGAGAAAGGAGCAGGGCCAGTTCTGCCACTTTCATTGTCTCAGGTCCAATTTCCCCACACTTACCCGACCAGAACCAGTTCTGTTTTTCCCAAAGGAGGTGCAGGACCTGCTCTCCTGATTGCTGCACTTGGTGACAGGCAGGACCAACTATACCATTCTCATGTCCCCCAAGTCGGCCCTCCTGCCTGCCACAGGTGACAAGGGTCAGAGGGCATATTCCCCTTACCCTTGCATACAAGGGAAGAGTCAGGAGCTGCTCTCCAGTGACCACACCCATAAGCCTGGATCACAATCACCTTCTGCCAACAGGATCAGCTCTTGTGTGCTGTCCAGGAGTGGTTCAGGGCCTGCTCTCCCATATGCTGCAACTGGTGAGGGGCAGGATGACCCGGGGATTAGCTCTTGCTGCCTTCAGTAGTTAGCGAATGAGGTGAGGAGTGAGGGGCCACTGTGTGACAGACTATGGAGACAGCTCTCCTACTGTCACATCTTCAGGGCTGGCTCATCCACGCCCTTGCTCTGCTAGCTCCTCCTAAAGAAAACAACAATATATTTATTTAGTTATAATTTTGAAAATATGTTCCAGTTTATTAATACTTATTGGGGTAGACAAAAGCAAAAACTGGAATACACATTGCTTGAAGCAATGACTGCATCTTCATGAGACAGTTAGAAACAGTAAGCATTATCAACTAAAAGACTCTAACTTCTTACATGAATAAGTCTGCTTTTCTCAGTCTGGTAAAACTCATAAAGACAAGTTTAAAAATATTTTTAAACAGTTTATTGGTCTGAAGCGTGATGAAGATTTCTTCATGATCTTAGTTCACAGCCAGAACATAGAATTTTGATCACAGTGACAAAAATCTAAACAATAATTTATGTTTCTATAGACGTGGAACAAATGAAAAAGAACCAGGCCTATGAGGGTGAATATACATAAGAAAAAAAGGGTATGACATTTCCTTTAGGAGCAGAATATTTTAGTAAATTATCTTCAAAAGAAAGATTGTAAAAAATGCGCAAGAACTGGGAAAATTAAAATTCAAAAAGGTACCTTTATGGGAAGTCATTAGTATATGCCTGATCTTGTATAGGTATTATTTCACTCTATCCTCTCAGTAATGGTACAAGAAAAAAATCTGATTTTACAAGATGTGGAGACTCAGCAAAGTTTGTGATCAGAGACTGGAGATAATTCAGCAATTTAGAGAACTTGCTACATAGTGATGAAGACCAGATTTCAGAGCTCAGCATCCACATAACAAGCTAGGCATCCTGGAAAATGCCTGTATCTCCAGCTATAACAAGGGTACAGACAGAAGAATCCCTGGACTTGCTGACTTCCAAGCCTAGCCAAGACTCAAACTTTAAGTTCCAAGGGGGTGTCTATGTCAAAAGGAAGGGATGGACAGTAAGAAAGGAGAGGCTATCTATGCCTTCTCTGGCCTCATACACATGTGTGCACACTTATTCAGACACATATACACACATGAATGTTAAAATTAATTGATCACATCAAAGAAAATCTTGAGATGAAAACATGATATCTTTAAGAAAACAAACAGCAATCCTGTGTGCTTGATTCTGTTCTGATCTTGAACTTGGTTCTTGAAGCAGGGTCTTACCTTCCCGCTCACAGACACATTACAACAATAGAACAGGAACAGATGTGCCTGACCCTGGCACCATGGTTTCCCCGAGAGCATGCTAGCTGGGATTCCCATTACTACAGTCTGATTCAATACAGACCCTCCAAGGAACTAAACTCTCCTGTGCTTTAGTTACAAGCGTCTCCATAGACAGTGAAGCCTAATTAAAAAGTCTGAAACATCTGGTGTAGGTGACGTACAATGGGAACGTTACTGTCAACCAATGGCAGAACGTATTTGTGATGCTGCGAGACAGAAATCAGCGGTCCAATGAGGTATTCTCTGCACTGCAGGTTAATGATAATAATAAAACACTCTTGTTTGCCTAGCGTTTGAGGGACTGCCGAGTATGCCTGTTTCTAGAATAGGTACAACATCCCTGGTTCTTTCGATGAGGAGACTAAGGTGAAGAGGACCTAACCAGTATGCCGAAGAACACACAGCGGTATGTAGAACCAGGAGGACTGGCTCCAAACTCCACTTCTCTCACCTCTGTTTTTGCTTGTAAATGGTGACACGTGAGTGTTTTTATTCAAATACGCAAGTGTCACACCAACCCCAGTAGAATCTGTATGACAAGTTTCACAGATTGAGGCATTTGACTCCAAAGGGAGGAGGTCTCCTGGAACCGGTTGTGGAACTCTCTGGCCGGAAAGAAAATATTGAGCCGTAGTTCTCATGACAGTCTGTCTGCTTCTATTTCCTTTCTGTACTTACGCGATGTTCCTGATAGCCTGGGCCAAGAAGAAGCTACCCCCTTAAATTGGGGTCATTGGCCATGACCTCTTTTCTAAGAGATTTAGCGCTTGGCTTTATAATCATTTACATAATTATAAAATAATGTTTTGATAGACTATCCTCCTGACAATATATAAATTTGTATGGCTATGCATGGGTACATGAGGCTGGCTTTGACATTTTGGTATAGAAAGCATTGTTTAAGTATAGTTTTAAATTGAACTTTAAAGATTTTTAAGAAGATAAAAGTTAAATGTTAGTTAAGGATTGCATATGAAAATTTATCAACTTGATCTGGACCTAGGAGTCATCCACTAACTATAAGTGATATATCGAATTGTTTTGTTTCATAACTAAAGATGTTATCTGTTCCATTTGTAATTGATTCTTTAAACCCATTGTCCAGGAAATGTAATACTTGATTGATTTTTGTGTCTTTTTGTGCCAGGTGATTATGATAATTTGTTTTTTGTAACTGCTTTACTCAACACATCTTTTAAGAATTGTAATGCCTATTTTACTTGTATAAAAACCCTTATTTGAGAGCTGAAAAATACATTCAGATTCAAACTGCCTCTGTGTTTGTTTCTGTTTGTCATCGCCGAATCCTTACCCGCCTGGTCTTCGAGAAACCACGTCCCACAAGACCCCCCCATACCTGGGTCGGGTGATCAGTGGTACCCAAGCACAGCTCAACCAACAGGAAAGAAAGGACCAAGGGGGAAACAGGAGGGAAGGAGGGAGGGAGGAAAGGACAGAAGGATGGAGGGAAGAGAAAAGGGAGGGGGCAAGAAAAAGATATGCAAAGACAGTAGAGAACTGTGGCCATTTTCAAAGGAACTCTGTAAAACCATCATAATAAAATAGGTTACAATCTAGATACTAGCTAGGACATTGTCATATCTTTTAAAATTCTAAATGAATCTGAAATTTTAGGTTTTTTTTTAATATTAGAAAGCATTTCCACATGTGTAATTGAAGCCAAGTTTCAAATACTTTGAAATTCCCAAGTATTAACTGTGTGTATGCATAGTTGCAATGCAACTTCTCTGCACTGTTCTTCTCATTTTCTGTATGAAGAGAGCAATAAAAGCTTGTTGCCTCTGAATGTAATGGGGGGGGGGGAAGATATGTTTGTTTGTTTTTTTTAAAAAGGCTGCTACTTGTAAAAGATAAAGGACAAATTCTCCATCTCCTCTCACAGACGACTTCTTCTTCCATATGTAACAGTTTGTTCGTGTGTTTAACTCTGGTATAAAACCGCTGTTATTTTAGGGTCTCTCCGTGATCCTATTGTCTGCACCGCCAAGTTACCTGCAAGCGTAGGTGAGAGAAGAGAGCTAAGCATGGCAAAGGGGGAGACATGCGCAAAGCAGAGTTCTCCTCAGCGCTCCACATCTTCTCTAATGTTTGTAACTCCACCTGAACAAAGTAACCGAGGGAGCTGTTGGGTAAAGGGACAGAACTTGAAGGTTAAGACAATGTGAGGAAAGCATAGGTGAAGGAACAGCCAGGATATTCATGCAACAACTCAAGAGGACACAGGTCCCTAGATAGCAGAAGAGTTAGTATGAAAATAGGAAGACTGGCAGAGGCAGGCAGATCTCTGTGAGTTCGAGACCAGCCTGGTCTACAGAGCTAGTGCCAGGACAGGCTCCAAAGCCACAGAGAAACCCTGTCTCGAAAAACCAAAAAACAAAAGAGAAAAAAAAGAAAATAGGAAGACTGAGCAAGGCAGGTCAATTTGGGTGAGGGGATGTAAGTGTATGTGATATACATGTGGACATGCATGTGTGTTCATATATGTGCATGCTTGTGGAAGACCTAGGGTGAAGTCAGGAGATGTCCTCAATTATTCATCATATTATATTTTGAGGCAGGGTCTCTTCCTAAACCTGGAGTCCACTAATTCCAGCTAATTTAACTAACCACCTGACCCTGTGGCTCCCTATCTCTGCCTCTCCAGTTCTGAGATTACAGGCACCTGTTGTGCCTGCCTTGCTTTTAGGTAAAGGCTGAAGAACTGAACGGGGGGGCCTTAAACTTGGCTAAGAGGAATTTTCTACCCTGAGCTACAAACCCATCCCATAAAACAGGGGTTTGGCTTTTAGTTGTTTTATTGTTATTGTTGCTGTTTGTTTATTTGTTGAAGTTTATGATCTTGGAACTCTGAAGGAAAACTTAAGGAGTTGTATAGGAAACACCTTTCTGCTCCTATGGAAGAAGCTGACACTGCAGAGTGGTCTTCTTAAGTGAAGGGAGGTAGGAGTAGAAAGACAGACAGACAGAGGGACTGAATGAATGAAGAATGAATGAATGAATGAATGAATGAAAAAAGAGTGCACGTGGTAACGAACAATGTAAAACTTGGTGGACACCGGTCACTCCTCCAGGCTCATGAGTTAAATCCCAGCAGTTGTCTTCAGCAGCAATCGCCCATTTCGAACCCCTCCCTAGAGCGGAGTCTGACACCTTCATATTTTAAGAAGTTGGTTCATTTCACTAATGCATGTGTTTAATTAGTAATGTGCCTCACATGGCATGAATCATCAACGTGTATCATGAATTTCCAGCCTCGGACAGAAAAAATTAGCTTTTCCCAAGTCTTTCTTCTAGTCTCATCAAATTGCATCTTGATGGATCCACACAGTTTGGGGAAAGTAATTTTCATTATCTGATCGTTGGGACATTTATTTGTATGAAGAACAAACAAGCTGATGAGCAGACCCTATGGTTTGCATGCACTGGGTCCAGCATGTGTTCTGGGGCCCAGCCACCCTCTGAAGCTCACTAAAAGCAAATGTAGTTTCGGGGACACTGCTCCAACCTACAAGTGAGGTTCTGCCAGACAAACTGGCACCATGGACTACTGCTACTAAGTTTCAAATGTTAAATAATCTCTCCAACTTGCCCTAGAAACTCAAACTGGCTTATTTAAGGTTTTTTTTCCCCCTCTTTCTCTCTTTCCCTCTTTTTCTCCATTTGAGAAACTTCTTTGCTGCCCTGATGCCAATTCTCCGGTGCTTTGTTACGTCGTTATTGAACAAGTTTAATGATTTGCTGAGGACTTCATCTGGAGGCATTAGTGAGCCGTTCAAGATTAGAAACGTGTGCTGGAGGAGGCTCTCCTAGAATAAATGAAAATATTTTATTCAGCTACTGAGAAGGGTCTCCAGAGATCAAATTAGAAGCTAGCTGTGAAGGGAGATGTTTAGGCATGCTCTGGAATTATTTATCAGCATTTTCTGCTTGTGTGAGAATAAGCAGACATTAAGTTTAAATTAAACAAAGGGGGGAAGAAAACAGGCCTTTTCAGTAATTTGGCTGCTAATGATATTTCTGAATTATTCTCAGCTTAATACTTTAAGTAATTTGCAATGATAATAATTGTTCCTCCAGAAGCTACGATAATGTTGACTTTTTTCCCCACTTTTTGCCGAGATCAACCCTCTTTAAAACCTTTGATGGACACGTAATTACTAATTTATTGTGGGCTTTGTTAATTTTTAAATTTGTTTTCTTGTCCTTGACGTTTCTTTTAATTTAATTTTATTTTATTACATTCGTCAACAACTTGAGAAACTGACTTAAAAGTCCATTAAAAAGGGATAAATGCTCTTTATGCTGCACTTGTTTGTCTTTATTTATAATGAGGCCGCTCCTGTGCATAGAGTAAATGAGGCCCCAGTACTCCTTCCAACATTAATGTGCTTTCCTCATATACTCATTCCAAACAAGTTTGCTGTGAGGGATTGTTGAAAAGATGCAAACTGTTAATATCAGCTCCAGGCATCCCTTAAATAGTTACACAAAACAGCAAACTGTGTCCTAAATGTTTGTATTTTAAATAACATCTTGATGGTGAAGTTCCATGAAACACCTTCTACCTCCCTCTTGGTGAGTGAACACAGCACATTATCACAAATAATTGAACACTGAAACTACCTTTTTATGTAAAATGCAAAAAGACCAATAAACTGCAAGCTAATACCCTAGGTGTTATGACTGTTTCCCATTCTGAGGAAATGTAAACATATAACTGGACATTTTGTCAGCCAGTAAATTGTCTTTCTCCAGTTCCAAACTAAGTCACCGTATTAATCATTCACATTGAAATGTCCCACACTGCTAAAACCTCTCCCAACACTCACTATTTCAAAGGTGACATGCTTGATGGAAATGATATTTTTCCTAGAAATTCATGTTGCCTATTTGAATATTCTTGATTCAAATTAACTATTTTTAAAGTGGATTTGATTGTCTACTCTCAAAATTTCCATTAACTTATTCCATTGTGAATTCGAACTAAATTGCACTTGAAAATTTTAAAAGGAGTAGAAAGGAAAGGAAAGAAGGGGGAGAGCTGAGGTGAAATGAGGATTCAATCACAGTGTGCTACTTTCTTGGACAAAGGCAGGGTGGGGTAGGGAAACTTGGTGGGGGATGGAGAGGATTGGTGGCTGAAGAATAGAAGAAGAAATTGGAGGAAAAAAGAGCTGGCCCATGTATACATTGAACACACACACACACACACACATACACACACGACTCCATTTGTATGATTTGAGAAGGAAGCAAATATAATAAGTCGAAAATATTGTCCTTGATCTGAAATGCCACAGATGCTAATGACTTCCAAACTCTTTTCAAGGGCATTCTCAGCCCTCCAGGTAGGTGTCAGTGCTTAGGAATCAAATAGTTTCAAGGTGAAGCATCCAAAATGACGAAATATTTTCAGTATTATTTTTGCATACACACACACACACACACACACACACACACACACACACACACACCTGCTTGTGTTTTTGTATGTATTGCTTTATTTCCTGAAATGTTAAATTCTGGGTTTCTTTTTTTTTTCTATTAGTGGGGGAAGTTCTTCATATTCTTTCACATAAGGTACCTTTTTCTTTTTTTTCTTTTTTTTTTTTTTTGGTTTTTTGAGACAGGGTTTCTCTGTGGCTTTGGAGCCTGTCCTGGAACTAGCTCTGTAGATCAGGCTGGTCTCGAACTCACAGAGATCTGCCTGCCTCTGCCTCCCGAGTGCTGGGATTAAAGGCGTGCGCCACCACCGCCCGGCAAGGTACCTTTTTAAAATTGATTTTTATTGAGCGCTACATTTTCTAGAAAGTCAAAAGTATATACTCTGGGTCTTGATACAGAAAAGTTTGTTCATTTTATTAGACTTTATGATATCTTTTAATAAGTTACATTCCAGCTATAGATTAATTATCCTCACAAACATTCCCCTTCTTCCCAGGTCTTCTCGGCGTTCTTGTCTCTTCAGGTTTTACCCTAAATCTTTTCTTTTCCTTAATCCACATGGTCTCAGAAAGTCCCTCTATGTATATATGGTAACTCCACATACCAGCTGGCCTCCATGTCCAATTATATATACCCAATCTCTTCGGAGCTTCTGCCACCATTCTTTCTCCTAGGTACCTTCTAGACTTCCAAAATTCAACAACGCACAAATTGAGCACAGCCTCTCCCTCACTCTGCGGTCTGTGCTTCCCTGCCTTCTATTTTATTGATTAGCTCTGCTGTTGTACAATCCAGGAACCAAGTTTTCACGAAGACTCACTCTTGGCTTTTCATCTAACATATCAGAGTTTCCTTTTTATAATCGTCCCCATACAATGTGTCTTCTTTGTCTCCAGCCTGGACTACTCTAAAAGACAGTTCTTCATTCTTCTCATGTTTGGCGATGTGACTGATACGTTTCCCTTTCCCTTTTTCCTTCCCACTTCTCAAGCCTTTGACACACATTCAGATGTATAAATTATGAACCAAACTTCTGTTTCCTTCATAAAAATCTTTCCCATACCCCCAAATTCTTTTGGACTGTGATGTAGTCTCACTTTACAGTTCTGCAAACTTCTCCATGAATCCTACTAAAATAGTATTTTTACAACCCATCTTCTTTGATAGATAAAAGTTGAAGCTCTCCTCATTAACATGTTTTACAAAGTTTACAATATTCAAAGAAAGCTCATAATAATCTTGACTGGCCAAATGAGTTATAAGGATTTTGAAAATTGTAAACATATCCCTAATATGTTTCTGAATAAAACTACTAAACTTTTCAACGTAAAAACTTTGTTTAATTCTTGTATTTAATTCTTAAAATACATGAGTTTGTTTGTCACTTGCTGTCACTGCTGAAAAGGCCAGTTCTGGTTGTAAGCTATGCTTGCCTCTTACAACAGGAATGCCTGTGGACTCCTTTCTTCATGACAGTTGATAATAAGACCTTGGTAAATATTGTATTGTGCCTAAAACTTTGGAAGATGTTTCTTGGATACATAATGCTGCAACTTAAAACATATTAACTGAGTTTAAAAATGAATCTTCATTTTTGTGTGCAACATGGCTTTATATAGTCATCATGTTTTCCATTTTAAAACATTATAGTATTTAATCTGTATATTGTTGATAACCAACATGTATCTTTACACAATTTTTTATAGATTAGTCAGCTAATTTTACAGTAGATCCTAAATATATGGAAGATATTTAATAAATCATTGTTCAATAATTAAGCCAAGTGGTTGGCTATAATCAACTTCCCTATATGTAAAACTTATCTATTGTTACATTAACACTTATTTGTTGAGTGTATTTCCTCAAAGATGCATCATAACTCATAAGAGCATTTATTCTTAACTAGAAACAATGACAGCCACTACAAGTTGCTGAAACATAATCATATATATCTTTGTGTTTCCTATTTTTATAGTTTATTAATTTTCATGTCTGAATTCTAGTCTGAAAAAATGAATGCTATAAAACTTGAGCCAGACTCTGGACAGAAAGCAAATAAACAACGAGGTTTTCTGCTGAAGTTCTTATTAATGACAGATTCTCTGTTTACTAAGGGAGAAATTGTAAAACATTTCATGGCAAATCAAATTGTCTTTTGTGATGTTTCAAATGAAATACTTGAACAAGTAGTGTAACACCCTTAGTGGAATGGGAGTGGAATGTCACGTGATTTGGGATAAATCAATGCTCAAATGTTGGTGACAAAGCAGGTTTAGTTTTATTAATAACTCTCAGTTGTTTCTTTTCCTTTCTATTGTTTTTGCAAACAGTATACACAGACTTTTCTACTGTGACAGTCTCAGGAACGTTATCAAGAGAATCAGCTGCCATTTCCAAAGCGCTTTAGTTTAAAACAAAGCAACAGGTCTTCAAGCATTTTAATCGTATAATTATATATGTGCATATATATACACATATATGGCATTTAAAGAAATATTTTGTGTAATAATGACAGAATAAAAGCATTTTTAATCTCACATTTCTGACAGTAGAACAGCACAAATTCATTTGGTGAGCTGGGATAGCTTCAAAGCAATGATATTCCTAGTTTAAGGCAGTATGAAAATATAGTATGAAGGCCACTTGTTTGTACCTAGCTGCTTAGCCCCAAAATAATCACACAGGAACCATATTATATGCAATACTGTTTGACCAATAGCTTAAGCATATGTCTGACTAACTCTTATATCCTAAATTAACCCATCTCCAGTTATCTGTGTATTGCCACGTGGCTGTGGCTTACCGGATAAAGGCCCAGTATCTGTCTCTGGTGGGACGACATGGCTTCTCCTGACTCTTCCTTCTTTCTTCCAGCATTCAGTTTAGTTTTCGCCACCTACATCCTTTCTGCCCTGCTATTGGTCCAAAACAGTTTCTTTATTATTCAATGGCAATCACAGCATACAGAGGGGAATCTCACATCATGAAAACACTTAGCACTTTGATCTTTAGTGCATCAACGTTGCTACATTCATCTTCAGGATGCAGCATACCTTCACTTTTGGTATGAAAACCCAATATTTTTCTGCTAGATATTCAGCACTCTGAGGGGACATTCATAGATACCTCTTTGTTTTAGCCCCTTTCTTGTTGCTATGAGAAAACCCTCTGACCAAAGTTTACAGGATAAAAGAGTTTATGTGACTTATAAATCTAGGCAACAGTCCATCACTGACAGGAGTCAAGACAGGAACTCAAAGACAGAATTTGAAGGCAGACTTGCTTCCTATTCTATATCAGCCACAATGACAAAGGAACTCAATTCAGTCGAAGACGTATGGCAGGCACCATGAAAGATGCTGCTTGCTGGCGGGAAGGCAGGCTTATCCTTAGCTAGTTTTCCTATAGAGTTAAAGACCATTTTCTTAGGAAATGATGTTGCCCACAGTGGACTTCATTTTATTGCATCAATTAGCAATGGAAAGAATCCCCCCTACAGACCAATTTAATCTAGACAATGTCTCAATTAAAATGCTCTCCCCAGAAAATTCTATATTCTGTCAAAGTGGTGATCAAACCAGAACATCTTTTATTCAGTCAGGTACAGTTCTTCATTGTCACAAGGATGTATCATGCAGCATCAGGAGAGGGATCCAGTGTGGGAGAGGAGTGGAGGAGAATGAGAAAGAAGAGGAGAGAAAGCAGGAGGAGGAAGAGGATGGTAGCAAATGTATCTATTTGAATTTGGAAAGCACTCACTTAGGAAACAGGAATTCAATTTCAGCTAAGCGATTTTGTAAGATTGACTCCTTCTAAAGAAGGCACAGTAAGCAAGGTGCCAGCATGGGGAATGGTTTGTTTATCTTAACAGTAAAGACAGCAGTCACTATTCTTCCCTGCTACCCTTTAGGACTGCAGTAAACGTGAATGTGATACCTGGAGTAGAAGCAGCCATGTTTGGACCATACAACCATGAGACACAATGGAAAATGTGGTTAAGTAGGAATACAGACCCTGGACAATGTTTATTGTCTAATGGATTACTGTATGAGGGTAGAACTGCTTACATCACTTGAAGGCACTTGAAGAAAACAAGGAAAACTCACTGTTAACGAACATGCTTGTTTAGAGAGATTAAAGGAGTTTCTGGATGTGATGAAGGTATGTTAGGTCATATCCAGCATGCCTTGGGACCTCTGCTTGGAGCACTAACAACACCACATTATTCAACAAAGCCATGAGCTTCTGGGAAGTCAAATACCTGGGATATATCAATATATAGCAATGAGAAAATATTGGTTTTCTATAAGATGAGGTTAGGCAAAATGTTCACAAAATGCATCAATGATGAAGGGAGACAACAAACTGTGAACAATCTTAAATTGCATTTCATTGTACTTCTAATTAAACATTCTAATGATAGGCATTAATGAAATTTGGAATGATATTTCTATGCATGCGCTTAGCATGTTGTGATCAAATCTAGCTTCCCTCCTTGTATGCATCTAAATATGCCCACCCCTTAACATCTTGTAGTAATCACTAGTTAACGTGGAGATTGACCTTTTTTTTTCAAAGCTTCAACAAATGAGAGAAGCCATTTGGTAATTGCTTTTTTATGTATAAATATGTATAACCTATTTTACTTAAAGTGATAACCAATGTTATCTTTTTTGCTGACAATGATATCATTTATTTCCTCTTACGTGACTAATATCCCATTGCAGATTTATGAATTTTCTCTATTCACTCATGTATCAGTGGGCACTACGCTGACTCCATATATCACTGCTCATGGATAGAATGGCATCTAACATGGCGGTGTAAGTGTCATTCTGGTACATT
This sequence comes from Microtus ochrogaster, assembly GCF_000317375.1. Lineage (NCBI taxonomy): Eukaryota > Metazoa > Chordata > Mammalia > Rodentia > Cricetidae > Microtus > Microtus ochrogaster. The sequence continues at coordinate 49,529,318 of NC_022022.1, forward strand.
GACTTTATTTTCTTTGGACATATATCCAGAAATGAAATGAAAAGAGCACATAATTGGAAAAATTGCTAGTAGTCAAATGACAAACAATTACTTCCTACAGTACTTACGAAACTCAAAAATACTTTTAAATAAAATTAATCCAATGTAGAGAAATTCTAGTAATAGAGACTTCCCAGAAGAAGAAAACCAAATAACAAACAAATACATAAAAAAGTTCATTATCATCAACTATCAGAAAAATTCTAATCAAAGCCACAGTGGGACTTTCTTTGACCCCAGTTAAGATGCTGAGGAGGATGTGGAGATACAGAAACTGCCTTGCACTGTTGAGAATATAAATTAACTCCATAATTTTGGGGCATCACGGAGACTCCTCAAACCAGGAAACAGGAAGCAATATAGAAAATAAAATACGGCCTTCTCCACAGCATTTTACATTATATAATAACAACTGCTAGCAAACAAGGAAGTTAAAAATTTAAGGGAACACGGCAAACAATTCAGACAGATTAGAAAGAGATGTCATTTAATTCGTCCTTGTATTGCTGAGCTAATTTGTCAGCCCTTCTTCCTTCATTTACTCGATCAAGGCATTTCCTCATTCCTCCCTTGTGTCCTTCCCTCCTCCCTTCTTTGCTTCCTTCCATCTACTTGTCCTCCCTATTCGTCCTCCCTCTCTTCTTCCTTCCCTTATTCATTCTTCCCTCCCTTCATTCCATCCCTTTCTTCCTTGCTTCCTTATCACTATTCACCGTGACTTAGAAATAAAAATACTCAAAATATGAGCACTAAACTATGTCAATGAGCTATTTTGAGCCACTTAGAAAGTCAAACATTTTAACAAGAATATCACCTATAATTCTTTGCACAATAGAATTTCCCAGGAGACTCATCTCTACAACTTGCAAACTGTAAAGGGTGCTATTTCTAATTATTTATTAATGATATTATTTATTCTATTAAATTTGAAAATATATATTTGACATGGAACCAAATAACACACTGATTATATTTTGAATATATAATAATTATAGCAAAGGGTGATAAATGATAAATTGATTAATATTTATGAAAAAAAATCACTGAGCACTGCACTTAATCAGTACTCTGAAACCCAGGAACGTTTTAGAAATGGCTGCATGCTTTAAGCTCCTTGCTACCACAGCTCTTGATTCTCCATTGTCCAGCTTTTACCTGTGAGACAACAAAATGACGTGGTCACTCACATGCTTTCAAGATTCAGGAGATAAAATCTGTTAGCAGAAAAAAAGAGTTCAGAATAAGCACTATAATTTTCAGGGAAAATATTATGGGTGTTTGTATCATATTCAGCAATGAAAATGGAAATTATTTACTCTGGGGACACTCACAACATTATAGTTAAATTATTTGCATCTCGATAAATGATTTGCATGCTAATGAGCATGTATTCCCAGAACAGCTCTACGTGTTTTCTCTATACTTTCATCCCTAGGAATATATGATATCATGCAATACAAAGATATAAAAGCCTTAAGAGGTCGACAGAGTAAACTACCTTCCCCTTTTTTCTTTTTGCAAATTGCTTTTTGTGAGGTTAGTGACTGTGTTGTGTTAATTTTCCAGGCATGTGGAAGCGTTCACTAACTCTTTCTCCCATTGAGATCTTCCAAGCACCGATTTATTTTTTCTTTTTCTATCCTACTGTTTTGGTTTAGACTTCTATACCCATGCAACCATAAAGAAGAACAGAATAGTAAACTTTCTTTAGATTGAAAATAAGGCTTTGCCTATTTGCGTAAATTTTGAATCCGTCTGTTCTTTTGCTAAATAATATTCATCGTTCTGATCTCCCCAGAGACAGGATTTCCAGTGTCTGGTTGGATTCAGTGACTACAGGAAGAGCAACACACGTTTGATCTGAGATGTCTGTGGTGTGGTGTGTGTGTGTGTGTGTGTGTGTGTGTGTGTGTGTGTGGTGTGTGTGGTGTGTGTGTGTGCATGTGTGTGTGCGTGTGTGGTGTGTGTGTGTGCATATATGCTTTTATATATTAAAATAAGTTGATTCCCTTAAGAGAGTTCTTACATGAGCTAAAATATAACTTGAAATGTTAGTGGGAACAGGTCAGTTCCCAAAGGGAAAGCCTGTTTCTCCACACTTCCTTGTTGGAGAACGAATAAGCTAATTGGAAAACTGAAAGTTATGGGGATTCGGAACAGGTGAAAATGTAACTGATGATAATTAAAGGCTAATTATCTTCAACCCACAATTGGCCACAGGAGGTTACTCTGAGCCACATGAAGAGGGAACATGGGAGACGAGCAGGTGGAGAAATCCTGCAGACAGTCCTGCAGTTCTTCAGCTGGGAGGTTATTGGTACCACATGACAAACGACCCAGGAAAGAGCAGAGGAGAGACATGTGGAGGAACCTAAGGTTCTTTACCTGAGAGGTTATTGGAACCACATGGCAAGTGAACCTAGGAAATAGCAGAGGGGATGCACACAGAGGAGTCTACGATTCCTTAACTCAAGGTCACTGTTAAACTACTGGCTGGTTTTGAAACTGTGGCCTCTGATGCCCAATACTTGTCTTACACTACCATTTATCTTTTCTTCTCTTTTTAATAATCAGTACATGTAACTTATCAACATGAGAATTTCTACAGTTTCAAATATCCCTGTAGGATACAGAACAAGTACAAAAATGGCATCCCAAAGAAAACAATTCCCGACACACAATACTATGTTCTTAACTTTTCCAGGTAGCTCAACCATGGCAACCTGTTTTGTGGATCTCATCTTCATGGACAGTTCTTATATCATAACAGGCAGGAACCTAAGTTAGCCCTTTCAACCCAGGAAGACACTGAGAAAAAGTTCTAGGAATTTCCTCAACTGTGCTGAGTGGATACAGATATCACAGGCAATAGGAAATACAGTACCAGAAGCAAGATATACTGAGTGCTTCTCTGACAAGTGGAAACACACTGTTGCTTATTGTGAGCTTTTAATGTGTTCGGAAACATGCTTACCTCCTCTACAATTTCCTCCTCATTGCAATATGTTTGACTCTCTCAAGGCCAGCAAGCGTCTACATAGCTTTATGTCAATCTGACTAAAATCAAATGATCAAGAAATGGGCTCCAACCCAAGCCAGGAATACTAGGGCACTGGATGATTTTCAAAAATGAACCTGAGTTGCATAGGTGACCTCTCTGTGATGTTAAAACAAACAAACAAGTGGTTTCTGCCATAAGATTCTGAAACTACCAACTTCTAGAACTGGGAGAAAGGCATCTACAGGACTGGAGCATCAAACTGACAAGCAAAGTCCCAAGAAATAAAGAAGAAACACTCTCATGACCTTCTGCCCCTGATATTTTTGGTTCCAAATGAGTCAGTTTTCTTGGTCATCTGATTATTCAAGTCTTCCTTGTGTCATGAGTCACAAACTTCCCTTTGGGGCTAAAATAATTCATGTCAGGATTTTGACATTCAGAACTAAAATACTTCCAAATAAAGGTTCATGTAATTCATGGAACTGGATATAATTTAGGAGTGTTAGCCAGTGGGATTCTTGCCCCAGTATTGTCAACCTATAAACCTCCCCTGTCGGTAAAGAACAAGGTTTCTTCCCTCTTTAGAGTTCTTACATTAAAGGCAAGGACCATATACCAAATAGTTTTGAAGAGAAAAATCAATGATGTAATGAAAATTGTTTTGTATAATGCAGTGACCATGGGATCTTGGAACAACAGACTCAGTTCCCTGAATGTAGGGATTAATAAGATGGGACAACTAGAAAGCCAAGGAGAATGGAGGAAGAAGAAAGCTCCATATGTCAGCATGAGTCCTCAGGGAAAATAGAAGAAAAAAGGAGAAATGTCTTCTAGTACCAAGAAACACTTGCTTAAATTTTTCATAGCATCAGAAAAAATATGTTAAATCTTTTCCAAGCTTTCTAGGAAAGCCAGAAGGGATGATGACTGGTTTAGAAAAGACAGAAGAGGAGACAAAGTCTATCGTTATTGTGGGACACTGCGTGTCTATGGAAAGGCAGAGTTGATCAAGAACCATCCATGTTCAGTTGCAGACTTTGGAACTGGGTGCTCTTGGAACAACACTGATAAGCATAAACCAGAACTCTGATTTCATTTCTCTAGTTGAGAAGGGCCCGAGTTTCTCAAAGATGATAAGGTTATAATGTCCTTTCCATTCACTTCTTTCCATGTCAACTGAACACCACCTAGACATTCTGCTTAGGTATAATCTCTTGGTAAAAGTGAGAGCATCTTCATGGGATCCTTACCATCAATGGTGAAATCGTGCAGGGTTCACCCTAAGTCACCTTTGGCAGTTAATGGCTTCTGGACAAAGGAGTCACTTTGTTCAGTGAAGTAGTCACTGGCAAGTTACTCTGCCCCCAATAAATAATTTCCCAACCATGCTGGGGAAAAATATGAATCACGTTTACACACACACACACACACGCACACACACACACACACACACACACACACACACACACACACGACTAGGAAGTAGACTGGGACTTTTTGAGATGGTTTCCATGGGAGGTGAAAGGTGATGACGGTGTGGAGGGTGAAAGCAAAAGTCACTACATAAATACACAGGCAAAGTCCTTACGCCAGTGATTCTCAACCTGAGTCTTGACCCCTTTGGGAGTTGAGTGATGCTTTTCACAGGGGTCAGCTAACACCATCAGAAACCCACAGATATTTACATTGTAACTCATAACAGTAAAACAATTGTGAAGTAGCAGCAAAAATAATTTGATGGCTGGGGGTCATCACAACATGGGGAACTGTGTGCATTAGGTAGATTGAGAACCATTGTCTTAATAATTTAATAAAAGAAAAGGGGAAGGAGGAGAGATGTGTTGTGAGTAAAATCCATGAAAAACTGTGGTTTATTTGACAGAGTTCTCTTGATAAAAATTTATGTAAAGTGTAAATAGAACTTCAAATTGTAAAAGTTCAATTGTGTATATTGATGATTTTGATGAAAGTTTGTATTCTATTATACACTCACATTTTATGTGAGTTTCTCACTGCCTATGGCTCATTTTAATTGTTCAATTTATCTACTTATTCAGTGTGAATATACAATAGAACAGAAGTTTTAGCTTTATAAACTATGTTTTTGCATGTACATATATTAGAGGCATGTTGGAAATACTGTGAATTTTTTTTTAACTTAATAGACATGACACTGGAATTAGAAAATAAATAGAGGGACTCATTAGAAACCGACATGTCAGAGAGCTAATTATTATTCTTGGCTGGTTTCTCACACAGGCAACTTTTCTGAGTATGCTCTGCAGCTGGAGACCAGAGGCTCTGCGAGTGTGTGCCATACAGGAACGACAAAAAAGACTCATTTTAATTAATGGCCGAGCTCTAACCCTTCCTCGCTGGAGCAGTGTGGGGGAAAGGCAGCCGTGTCATCTCTCCTTCTGGTCCACAGCATATTTACCTCTGACAGCACTGTCTCAGGAGAGTTCAGCCCTGTAGGTAGGGATACCCAGCCAAACGCTGACACTTAAGAACTGAGCGGAAAGAAACATTCAAGGCCAAGCCAGAAACTTGGCTCTCCAAGTGTCCTGGTTGAAAGCAGATTTGAGTAGAAGAGCAAAGGTGCACCCCCTTTGAAATAAACCATTTGGTGATAAGACCGTTCTCAGCCACAGAGTTCCACTAGCTCATAATTCACAAAAGAACTCATTAAGAGTCATGGAATCAGAGACGATTCTGTTGCAGTTGCTGTGAGTCTTCAGACCCACCCAGAGTCGGGGAGGAACCCACAGTTTTATGGTCTTAGGACCCTATCAAGCTTACTCTGAAATGATGAAAGGCAGTAGTTAAAACAATGTAAAAAAAATGCAAAACTAATCCTTAAACTAAGTTTCTATCTTGATCAAATTAGATAATAACATGTAGAATCATATCCACTCTGCTAATGTTTTAGCAATCGAAATCTTGCATCAAAGAGAAGCAAATTATGACACCAATAGGTTAAAACGTTTGCAAATTGCAATAGTTTATCCCTATAGCTGTAATAATGTTCCCTGAATAAAGCAACTTAACAGAGTAAAGATTTACTTTACATATAATTACAGAGGGGATACAGTCCATCATGTCCTAAAAGACACAGCTGCATGAGCCTGCAGCCTAGCAGTCAGAAAGCAGAGAGAGAACAAGAGAACTTCAAAACCTGTCCTCAATGACATCTTTCCTCCAGTAAGACTTCTCTTAAAACAAAACAAAACAAAACAAACAAACAAACAAACAAAAAAAGCTGGGCGGTAGTGGCGCATGCCTTTAATCCCAGCACTCGGGAGGCAGAGGCAGGCGGATCTCTGGGAGTTCGAGACCAGCCTGGTCTACAAGAGCTAGTTCCCGGACAGGCACCAAAGCTACAGAGAAACCCTGTCTTGGAAAAAAAAAAAAAGACTTCTTCTCTTACTGGTTCCATAACCTCCCCCAAACAGTGCCATCCACTGGGGACCAAGTATTAGAACATTTTTACTTGGGAGGGGTCACTTTATATTCAAACCACAGCACCAATATCACTAAACCAATTATTGAAAAGATGACTTGGAATACTAGCTATCTAAGACTAGAATTCTGAGCCATGAACCATTATATGATCAATATTTAATATTCAGTTATTTCTTAATTAGTGGTAATGGTGATTGTCACTATGAAAGGAAAAGATTGCCATGGATTGAAAGTGGTAGATATGAGTGTTTTAATTTGGGATTTATATTTTGATAAGGATCTATGTATCAGATTTCCAGTTAGGTCAGAAGCAAGAGAAAGATACCAGAGATAAAGAGGTGTAGATTTTAAAGCAAAGTACAGGAGAAAATCAAAGGTTACAACAATACCGCATCCCTGTTCTAGTTTCATTTCTGCTGCTGTGATTATATATCATGTCACAGAACAACTTAGGAGAGACAAATCTTTGTTCAGCTTTCAGTTCAAGGAGTAGCCAGTCCTCCAGTCCTTCATGGAAAAGTCAGGAATTTAAGCATCTTAACACATTGCACTGAGAATAAAGAACATGAAAAATAAATTGATGTAGCCCATTTGCTGACTCTCAGCTATCATTTACCTATCTTATCCTGTTCAGGACCCCCATGCCAAGGAAATGGTCCCGCCCACAATGGGTAGGGTTTGACAGTCAAGACAGTCCTTGATAGATGTCTCTATAGGCCACACTGTTGTAAATAATTCCTCATCAAGACACTCTTCCCAGATAATTCTAGGTTGTATCAAGTTGACAGTTCATATGAACACACACGTATGGGAATTAGTAGTTGAAGAATTAAATTGCAAAGGCATTGGAGAATGCCCGTACTTACTGTTTGCAAGCACAGCAGTACTGAAGACATTTGGAAAAGAAAACTTGTAAAAACAACCTGGATAGACGAGGCTATAAGACCATGCTTTCGGGAGACTTCCTCTATTTCAAACATCCCAGAATGGATGTGAGACATAACCCAGATTCAAAAGTAGCTGTGCAAATAAGTTGAATAACATTAAGTGCTACAAGGAGGAAGATGACAAGATCTGCTGATTAAACCCAGCCTCAAATATCCTTAAAACTCACATTTCACAAACATGCTTTCAAGATATATGCTTAAAATGTTTTTGGCTAGGCATGGTAGCAGTTATCATGCAATCCTAGCACTCAGGAGACCAAGTCGAAAAAGGTTGTCAGCTTGAGTCCAGCCTAGGTTACAAAAAAGAATCTCAACAAGTCTGGCTACACAGCAAGACTTAGAAACAAAAACAAGGCAAAAAGCAACCTTTCATAAAATTTTTATAAACAGAAAATTAAGCATTGTGATGATTAAAAATAATTTTTTTCAAGCATTATTACATGTACAAATATTTCACACTCATCTTTTAGAGCCAAACATATTGCTTCTGATGACTGGAAAGCCCTGGGTATTTCAGAAATTTATTATGAAATTGTTTCCTAATAAGGAATAATGACAGAGTTATCTGATTTTTGAAGAAATGAAGGTCTCAGAGGTCTATCAGTTTTTAGCCTTTTATTTGCCAATTTTATGTGTACCCACATGTTAGAAGTTTGCTTAATTTTTCATGAACCTATGATTTATGAACAGTTGATATTAATTTAGCCATTATCTGTTTCCAGGCATGCACCGTAATTGGCATCTAAGTAACAACTGTTTCAAAAGGAGAAAGAGGGGGAGAAAGAAAGCCAGAGTCCTCCCTTGGTAGTGTTGGCTGAGAAACATGGAGGAGTTAGTCTGTTTGCAGTGAATATTTTATCAAATTAATTTTCAAAAATACGTACAAATTACACATTTTATGAAAAGCTTTTTATGTGTGACAGTGAAATGCAGAGAAATGTACTCAAGGCCAGATGTAAGCACCTGCCAAGGTTGGAAAAAATAAATTGATGTTTTTATTTTTTTTCTCTTCTCTTTTAAATGCAAAGAGTTCCAGAGTACTGGGAACTTGCTGACTGAATGGACGCAGGCTTGTTTGTCATTGTATGTCCCAGCGTGTTCTAATGACTGTTCTCGTTAAGTTACTCATACAGGACAGGATGGCGTAAAACACTAACAGGGCAGGATAGGAACCTACACTTTCCTCCTCATCATAACGACGCTTTGAATAATGTGTCACTTCTTTGTATTTTTTCTGTGTACATTCATGTGTGTGCACATTTGTATGTGGATGGACATGCATGCATATGTATGTATGTGTGGGAGCCAGAGACGGAAGCCAGGTTTTTTATGATTCTGCATCTTATATTGCTGAGACAAGGGCCCCTGAACCTAGAGCTCACCAATTTGCTAGACTGACTGTCCCAGTGAGCCCGCAAGGATCCTCCTGTCTCTGCTCCCCAACACTAGCATTCCAATGACCTGCCATGTGCTAGAGCTCTACGGTATTTATGCTTTCTTGAGAAGCACTTTTCCCACGGAGGGAGGAGTCTTCTCCCCTCCCCACTTTTGAGTTCCCAATTTAACTAAAATTTCTTATATACATATTTTAAATTTTTATTTTATATAAATATTTTAGCATTTATTCTTTGTATGTTGTGGTAGGTTTCCTAAAAACAGGTTCATAAAAGATTTTATTTAAATATTTTGACCTTATTTCCTACATCTACTCTGCCACTCTCCCCTTTCTCCCCTCCTCTAGATCCATTATCACACACACACACACACACAATTTTATTACATAAGGTAAATATAGGCTCCCATATGCAATGAATTGCACCTGCCCTATCCAAGGGTATACATTTGGCTCCTAACAGGTTATGAATCTAAGACGTGTTCATCTGGTTATTTGAGGAACTGTTTATGAACATGTTGTGTCCCGTCTGATACATGGGAGATTACAACAAATCTATTAACTATTCATTATCCACACACACAGAGTCTCCATCAGCAGATCTCATCCCCAATATTGGTGTCATTTGATCGAGTGTGGATTTTGCGCTTGTATTGTCAGGTGTCCTTATCTCAGTCGTCTTTAAAGATGCCATGTTTAATGCATTGAAAGTGTCATCATCACCCATAATTAATGCACAAATAGTTTCCTCAGCTCCTACAGAGTAGCAGGAATCTCCTTTTTCTTCATTTGTATTCATTTACCTGCCACATATATATTTATAATAGAGTTGAGTTTTGATGGCCTTTAGGTTAAAAAAAAAAAAAATCCAAGGCGCACCAGGTATCTGCCTTTGGTTGCTGTTCATAACATACGTTTCTTGCTCTTAAATTCTGCTTATGGTTCTGATGTCAACAGCAAATGTTGCAATGAAAGGAACACGTGACCGTTGCTGAAATTAGGTCAGCCATTGAGGAAGATTCCAAAGCAAGCTTATTACTTATCTTACATTAAAATTATTATAAAATTGAAGTCGTGGCATGATTCAATTTAGTTGGGCGCAGGACTATTGATCTTGACTTTTTCACAAAGAAGTCCTTTTGGACTTCAGCTCTACACTGAAAAATCAATTTGTTTAAAATGCTTTCCTTTGTACCTAATAGCTCACTCGTGGAGCACTGAAATTCTGCACATGAATGGGCTGCAGTCTCCTCCAAATCACAAGATGTTCCGTGTAAACTAAAACTGGAACATTATGACAAAAAGCCTAGAGAACACAGCCATTCCTCAAGAGAAGTCACTGCCAGTGACCATCCAGGGAGCTGTTTTAAAGCTGTCCATCAACAGGTGTGGGAATGGCTCAGATAGGAAGTGTTTGTCCTCATTCTATGCTGCACAACCCTCTGTCCACGTACCCACAGGGAGCACTGTGGTTGCCCAGTCAGAGACCTTTGTCTGGCATCTTAGAGTCCCTCCCAAGAATCAAATGCTCCTGCCCTACCAATGACTGCAAGTCTACTTTAAACATCGACACTATGGTAAGTATTTCATTTTCTGTTGCTAAGGATGGAACCCAGAGTTGTAGATATGCCGAGCAAATACTTTTCTACTGAGCTAAATTTCCAACTCTGAAACTATATTATTTAAATGCTAGAAATTAGTTTTTTAAGTGTTGTTATATTGGAATTTCTTAGAAAAGCAGCCAAACAAAAATGAGGGCACCACATATATACCCTTACTTCAGACTATGTTGAAGCTGTACCAACCAACCTAGCAGAGAAAGAGCATGTACACACTGTTTTGCATCATTTCTGAAAATAATCTATTAATTAAAAAGTCAGAAAATAAATAAAACTGGAGAAATTGAAAAATAATTTCTAAAATTTAAGGAAAAAACTTTTTTCTGTATTTGCCAATACCTTTCTTTAAAACTCTATGAATGCTATCTGCACTGGTAATATTTCCTAGTGAGAATGGAAGACCGACCTGATTGTGAAAAGTAAGAGATTACTACTATAAACATTGTGACTCGTTACAAGAAAAATATGTCTCCCGCAGCCTCTTTTGTTTGCCTGATATAGACTTGGTTTTCTCTCAAACACCACACAATTGCATCGCAGTCTAAAGGTGTTAACGGATTCCCTGCACGGATATAAACACACTTGCTAATAGAACTGAGAAATGTTGCCTTTTGCCTCTGCTCTGTTCCCACTGCAATTCCTCGAAGCTAATTTCAGAATCATTTTCCCATAAAGTTTTAATTGGGAGTGTCTCTTCACTGCAGATCTAATTATTTCCTACCATACCATGAACATGACATACTTCCGGCCTCATATACCCTAAAGGATTTCAATTAATTCTCGCTATTGTGAAACACGAGGACAGTAATTCCTGGACGTTGTACGATGAGCCTAATTTGTATATACCCAAAGAAATGCGATTAACTTAATCATATTTTCCTGGGGGCCGAATAGAGGACACAGTGAGCTGCCGAATGAGAATCCTTACATGATGGAAACTTGTTTTTCTCCTGAGCAGAACATCATCAAAAGCTGGAGCAAAGGAAGGCTTATTCCATTTTCTTATGCATAAGGGGGAAATCACTAATCTTTTAACTCTAGGAAATAAAGGATGCATTTTAATAAGGCTTTTTAAAATCTGAAATTAGCATAACATAAAAAAGAAATTAGACAAATTTATCAGTAACTACATGCAATGAGCAATTAATGAAAAGCTACATTTGCCCAAATAGTCACAATTTCTAAACAGATCAACAACTCAGTAAACAAGTTAGCAGTCAAATAGATTAGTGTGGTCAGCGGCAACTCCATATTACAATGTCTGTCCCTAGAATAATGACTGAGAACGCAGTCACCTGAGGAAGAGTGGCCTGCTTGCTGACTGTGGGGATCTGGGCAAAGCTTTAACAGTCACAGCATTAACAACTACAATTGCAAAACTGAAAACCCAAACAACAACAACAACAGAAAATTTCATTGAGCCCTGTCTTGGGTCAGTCTTGTGTTGCTCTGATAAACCACGCTGGTGAGAGGAAGGTTGAAAGGAAAGGCGTGTGGCCCACAGTTTCGGCCACACCCATCCTGGCGGAGAAGGCGAGGCAGCAGGAACTCAAACAGCTTGCACTTTACATCCCCGGTCAGAGCAGAGAGCAGTCGATTAAGGCACACCATGTCTGTGCTCGGCTCTCTTTCTTTGCGATTAATGCAATCTAGGATCCCCTGCCTGGGGAATGGCGATACCCACCTCAGTGAATAAAGGCAATATAATCCCCGTGGACATTCACATAGACCAATATTATCTGGACAAGCCCTGCTTGAGACTCGCTTCTTAGGTGATTCTATGCGTGTCAAGCTGACTAGTAAATCTAAGCTCCTCGGGTTGTTTGTGATGAGAAGTGGCTAGAAAAATCCCCTGCCTGACGGCATAGCTCTGCAGTCACTAATAGTTCCTACCCATGTTCACCTGTCCTAGAAGTATTCCTAAGGTGGATCTTTGTACAGCAGGGTTATCGCTGATCTCTGCTTCCCCTAGTGTGGAGCAGAGAAACCTCAAGGGATCTTCAAGTGATGTCAGAACCCTGCTTCTATGATGCCCAAAGGACAGCACAGTCCTACTGTCATCTGCCTTTCCTCTTCACACTGGTGTCATCTGCCTTTCAGTCAGATTCCTGGGCACATATTCCTCACAATCTCAGCAATAAGATCCTTGCCTAGTCCCTCTCTAGCTGTTTCCTGTCTGCCTGGCTTCTGCCCATCATTCCTTCATGTCCCCAGGGGTTTCACTTCGGTTCCTCACATTCCTTTCCAGCAAGAAATTCTTCTCTACAGTTAACCCAGATCTCCTTGGGCAATTAAAGCTCCTTTACGCTTTCCTCTCAAACTGAGGTGTCCGGGCAGATCATCATGCTTAGCATAAGAAGCCTTTAGTACTTGAGCATTAATAATACAAATGTGACAGTAAGCTCACATACAAGTTCACTGTTCTGGAATTTGGGGCATTTCTAAGGAACATCGTCGGGAAGCTATCCTGTTGGTTTTGACATTTAGATCAAGACAAGAAAAAAAGAGAGGGGAGAGGGAGGGAGGGAGGAAGGAAGCACTGCACCCAGCATCTCAAAACTCTTTTAGTTAGAAGTTCTGATTTATGTGCAATTTAAATTGGTTTGTCACCAACGTAAGCCATTTCTTGTTTTGTTCTCACTTGAGGAACATGGAGAACAGCTACTTGCTATTTTGCTGTAGTTTTTGTCTTTCTGTAAATTCCTGCTCCTTTTTTAAAACCCGTTGCAAAATCCCAGTCTCTAAATGAGTCATTTTCCTTCTTTAAGCCCCTCTTTCTTTATAAGAAAGCTCCAACATCTTCATTTATGTCTGCAGGAGTTGTTCCAACGTCAAAGGAAACAAAGCAAGGATACAGTGCACCTGTTCTTTCCCAACTTCCATAGCTCACTGCTATATATTTGTGACTTCTTACTACTATAATGTCAACACACGTCGTTTTGAGTTGGTGCTAATAGCAACCCTGTCTTTATTACTATGTCATGGGCTGTTTCCTCATTTAAAGTTTATTAGCTTGATTTATTTCATTCTCATAGTTTGTTTTGCAATGCACTGTGGCACATCTCTAAGTATCCCATATTTTCCATAGGGAATGAAAGAGCATCATTTTAAAAATAAAGTGAATTCCCTTTATGTCTCTGATCTCTACTGTGTCCCCAAGCTTCCTTTCCTTCCTTCACCCCTGTGACATAGCTAGCTTTGCCAGTGTCTTCCTACCCTATTATCAGGGGTTTCCTGGAATGACCTTCCTCTTCTGGAGACTCATCCCAACTTCTTATTTCCACAAGTAAAGTCACAAAGTATCTCAACGTTTCTCCTTCCAGTTGAGTATTGCTCTCTTGCTTTGTGCCACTTAGATCTGGAAATCACACAGGCAAAGACAGGTGAGCCCAGGGAAGTTAATCCTGCCAGTCAGCACTGCAGGATACAGGAATGCTCAAATTTTTCATGTCTATCTCATGCTAATTCATTCAGTTAAAAGGATTTTCCTCCTTATGGAAACACAATAAAAAATTATGTTGGCTTAGTGGTTTCTTTCCTGATCCAATGATGTAAGATTTTAAATGCCAGCTTCTGTTAATTAAGGAGGGAAATTTTGGCATTTGTGGCTCAGTTTTAGACCTTTTGACATCTACTCCTGGAATTATAACCTCCATCTTTCTAACACTCATGGATGTTTTGATCTCAGTTCTATAGTGAAATATAGTCAGTTCTCATCCTGTTCACTTCCCGTTACTCCTTAGTAGGTCTAGGCTAACACGCTGATACAAAACAAAGTTTTTATGCCATCTAAGTTCTAGTATATTCACTATCATCTTTCCCACACATGTACATTTGAAGTCAGATTGACATGTTAAAAATCATTAGCTCACAGTTTCTTTCCTAGAGCGTCTTGGATGTTTTCCTGTTGTTTCTTACAACATCAAGCTTCCTTTCTAGATGTCTGAGCCAACTGAACTTTTTATGCTTGGAAGTAATTTGGGGAATATTTGAAACTTCTATATCTAGCCATAGGCCAATGTCTCTGTCATATAAAGAATTCCTCTAACTCAATAGTAAAATTAAGACCCTGTTTAAAAGTGGATGAGGAATTCAAATGTAGTGACATCTCATTTTCCCTGTCAACCTGCTGGATTGGCTGATGAGGTGTATCTGTAAGAACAGCTGTAAAGATATTCCCTAGGTAGATAGCTGAGGAAGAAAGATCTACCAGAAAGTGGATGGTAACATCGTATGAGCAGGGGATCACAACAGAGTCAAAGCAGTAACAGCCTACCAACAGGACTGTCTCCCTGTTTCCTGCCACCCATGCTGTAACCCGGCCTGTTCCCCATGTTCTTATAGTAGTAATAAGGGGCTGAAGACTCCAAAACTGAACCGAAAGAATCCTTCCTCTCCCAAGTTGTCTCTATCAGGTTATTTTGCTGACAATACAAATAAAAAAGGAGTTATCAATCTCATACAGAAATATATAGACATAAAGATGATATGATATGCATAAATACATCCACCAGGTACAAGATATATTACATTCTGAATTATGAGAGAAATACTCATTAAAGTCCCAATGAGGCAAATTTCAAAACATTAAGTTGGTTGCCATGAAATAAACAAAGAATCAAAAGACAGCAAGCAGCAAATGTTGGTAAGGATTTTCAGAAGTTAGAATCATATATTCATAGTAAAATAATGAATATTTTATGGAAAATAGTAAGGTTGTTATTCAAAAAAATCTGCTAAATTACTATATAATCCAGTAATTATTCTGAGCATATAATCAGGAGTTTTAAATGCTCAGAACTCCAACAGATGCTTATTCATCTATGTCCACACCACACCATGCAGATAATCAACTTCAATATCTATCAAGGAGTAAAAGGAACAAACTACACACACGGTGAAATATTTTACCTTTACAAGGAAGGAAAAATTGACTTGTACTACAACACGGATGACACTTAAGGACATTACCCTGAGTGAAATAAGCCAGTCGAAACAAAATAAATGTTATGTCATCCCATTTATACAAGGTCGCTAGCGTAGCCAGGAGCACAGAGCAGAACATGAACTGTCAATTGCCAAAGGCTCAGGGAACAGATTCTCTCAACTGCGGACCTGTACCTTCCATGACATATATGTCACTTCCATCTGTGTATATCCAAGACAACCCAAAACCTCCAAATCAAAACAAAACCAGAGACAGAATTCTTGGATTTACACTTCGATGAATGACTCCATCGTCCCGGTGTTCAATAGGCCAAAATTTCATCAAGAATCTCTTGTAGCTAATTCACCTTCTAAAACATATTACCAAGATGTTTTTATTTCATCCGAATGCTTCTCAAGTCTATTTTCTCTTTATAACCATGGTAACTACATAGCCATGGCAACTACTCTCGTGGAAATTCATCACCTCTAGCCTGAGCTCCAATAGCCCTTTAGCTGCACCGCTCGTCATGCACCCGTCTTTGTTGCTCACAGCCCTATTTTCTATAGCACAGAGATTATTTCCCTGTATAAGTTTTTTTGTGTGTGTGTCACACACATATTTAAACCTTTTCGATGCAGTTTCCTTGACCTTGAAGTAAATTCAGAAATCCTGAGACACAATGCATCCATCTCCTGATCTTATCTGAGTTCAGTGAACAAGTGGAACCCTTCATTTTCTGCATTCAAGTGATGCTGTTTTGTTTGGCATGTTTTATGATTCAGCCAACATTTTAGCCCAGAGACTGAAAATGGCTTCTGGGATCTTCATTGTTTCAAGCCCCTCCTCCTCATTTAGTTCACTTTATGCCCATTTTCACTACTCATCATCAGTTATTACTACATGAGAAAAAAAAATGTTTCAACCTTACTAACCTGGTCAGACTCCTGTGTTATTTAAATGCTCCATAAAATTCTACTACAAATATTACAGTTATAATTTTATGATTTTTTAACACTGATAATTACTTTGATACATGCTCCAAACACCAGAATTTATTCCATTTCTGAGGAGAGACCTTTATTTAATTTGGGGGCCACTTTTTCTAATCTTTACAAAGGCAGTATTTTCTGTGGGCCCTCTTGAGGAAATGTCCTTCAAAGCTGCTGAAATCGTTGCTTGTAATCAGTTCACTCCAGGAATTTCTGCCTGTCAAAGACTTTTTTTTCTACAATTCTCCAGTAAGGATAAATTTTTGCTGGTTTCTATTAAGAGTCAGGCAAAAAATACTTTGGACTATGTAGCTCATAGCCCTGTTCCTCTCCTATTTATTTGTATGTGGATCTCTCTGCCCCTTCAAATATCTTTTGAACAAGGAAAATATGGTTTTGTCTCTATGGCTAAAGCCAAATGAAATAAAGCTCCAAAACCCACAGGTTAGATTTATTTGTAGCCAGGAATTTGTGTAGTCTAATGTGCGAAAGAGGAAGTCAGCTTCTGAGCTTCTATTTGGATGCTTCTGGAACTTGACTATTTCCCCTGGAGCCTCTGGCATGTTGGTGCTCCATTGCTCATTGGATGATTTTATAATATTTTCTATTTCTGAAGAATAAGGAGTATTTCTATTCCCATATTTCTTATTCTACTTATCCATGGTATAATCGCTCTCTTTTTTCTTTTTTATCTAGTGAAGGTTTATTAGCTTGGTTCACCCAAAAGTCCTACTTTGGGTTTCACTGACTTTGAACCCCCTCCTCTCTTTTTTTTTTATGTTTGTCATCACTGTTTTCTCCTTTCTGCTAATATAGTAATGAGCTAACACGTCTTTTGTCTTCCATATACTATGCAGAGTTAATTTCTTATTTGTGGAATTATAATGTGCTATAATGCCATAACTGCCCCCAATTACTGTCTTTACTGCAACTAATATATTTTAGTATGCTATGCTTCCACTTTCATATATCATTGTTTTCTGTTTGTTTGTTTGTTTGTTTGTTT
>NC_022022.1:49547625-49553982 GCF_000317375.1 Microtus ochrogaster
AAGAAAAAAAATTTAAAAGGGAAGTCCAAGGACCGCCCACCTCCATCCAGGTTTAGTAAGGTGAGCATCCAAACTGCCTAGGTTCCTCCAAAGCCAGTACGTGCAGTAGGATTAAAAAACCCATTGCCATTGTTCTTGAGTTTTCAGTAGTCCTCATTGTCCGCTATGTTCAGCAAATCCGGTTTTATCGCATGCTTCTTCAGACCCAGGCCAGCTGGCCTTGGTGAATTTCCGATACCTTAATAAATAAATAAATTCAAAAAAGGGTTTATTGTATATAAATCTACTATACAATGTTAACAATTTTTAGCAAACTTTAATAAACCACAATTTCTGAAACCAGAAAAGAAAATAGCAAAAGTATGATAACTGAGTTTTGTTCCTCTTAGAGACGACCTAAAACACTGTCTCAGTAGGACGTTGACAGAGAAGACAATGAGACTATGACAATCACACAGAGCTAGAGTTCACCAGTCATGCGTGCACAGAATGGAAACGGAAGAAGGAAACCATTGCATCTTTAAAAGAGGGTGTTTAGACCAACTATGAGGGGCAGGATGACACCCAGCGCAGGTTGCCTTCCGTACATGGGTGGTTGCTGTCTTGAGGATTCTTTGGATTTTAGGACTTTGAGAAAGTGCAACAATCTTCATTTTCAGTCAATGAGGAGTAAGTAGAAAATAATGGCAATGAGCAGAAGGAAAGAGGTCAGGTTTCTGGCAAACCTTGGGTAGTGCCTAACAGTAACTCCTAAGAGAAAACATGCTACACAGAAGCCATAATGGTTTTTGGAAAGGGCACCCAATTTAGAGTTAAAGCAGAGACAGGAAACTCAGTTGTGTGACTAAGCCCTCATTGTGAACCAAGGAAGCAGAAATTGAAAGCTGGAAGTCTCGGGGACCTAGATGTGATGCAGTATCACAGCGTAAACAATTTCACCCATAGAGAAGAAAGTTATCTAAAGATACATTGATGGTCTTTCTTGGCTTCTCCATTGTGTGTTGGTCAGCAAGTTCTCAAAGGAAGCTACCTAGTGGCAAGACTTAATGATAAAAGAGAAGGAAAATATTCAGAGTTCACATTGGACAAGAAACAGTCCATATTCTCTCAGCCACAATGGACAGCATTATGGTTCACTGGTTTGTAATGGCATAATGAGGAAATTATCTTGAAATTCTGCACAAAACATTCAAATGTTGACAGTCACTCTGTTCTTGTCAATGTAAGTTAAAACAAGAGCTTCAAGAAACCAAAGAGTTTCAGAAGTTAGAGCATTTCAAGTTCTGTGGTAGTGAAGATGATGTGGCATTGGCATAAAGACAGATAAGAAACTCAATAAAACCAAAAAGAGTCTAGAAATAGACACCCATATTTATGCAATTGTCTTTGACAAAAGCACCAAAGAAATTCAGTGGGAAAAGATAGTCTTCACAAGAAATAGGCCAGAAAGAGTGGGCAAAACATGGAATACAATCGACTCCAACCTCCATCATACAGTTTATGCACTTATAATTAGAATGATCATAGTGTAGTGATC
Organism: Microtus ochrogaster; assembly: GCF_000317375.1. Lineage (NCBI taxonomy): Eukaryota > Metazoa > Chordata > Mammalia > Rodentia > Cricetidae > Microtus > Microtus ochrogaster. The sequence goes on from NC_022022.1 coordinate 49,549,163, forward strand.
ACAGACAGATTGTAAAAGCTAAAACTACAAAATTTCTAGAAGAAAACAAAATTTTCGTAACCTAGTATTTGGTAGATATTTTCAAGCACACAACAAAAGCACTTGTAGAAGAAAAATCAATAAACAGAACTTCATCAAAATGAAACATTCCTGATCTTCAAAAGATATTGTATAGAGAAGAAAAAGATGTGGTGAGTGCCAAAATGGTTCCTAAAATATATGCTGTCCCTCTATAACCCTGGGTTACATCATAATCTATGTATTAAACAAGCTGTGTGTTGAAACTGTTCTTTTATTCAAAAATTCCATGCATCATAAACATATGCAGACATTTTTCTTGTCATTATTCTATAAACAATACAGAATAATAACCCCATGCATAGTATTTACATAGTATTACATTGTACAAAGTAGTATAATCTGAGCTGAAACACACAGGGTTATATATGAAGATTGTATGCAAATGCTACCCTGTGTTATTTAAAACGGATTTGAGAATTCTCAGGTTCTGGTACTCACAGGGAGTACAAAAATTCCGGCTGTCACAGATGCTGAGAGACAATTATGTCCAATAAAGATTAACATCTAGAATACACAAAGAATTTTTACACTTCAAAAATAAATAGTTTCCACAGAACTGAAAAACGAGTAGAAGTAGCCAGGAAGAAACTAACAATGACAAATGATAGAAAACATCACTCAGTGTCACTGTCATTAGGAAAATGTAAACAAACCCCATTGCCATGGCTGAAATTAAAACATGACCATAGAAAATAGTGCAAATTAGCTCTCAGGCACTAATGACTGACAACGTTTTAGTGATTTCTCCAAAAAAATTACCATAGCTCAGGCAATGAATTTAGCTAGGTGTTTACCCAAGAAAATGAGAAATTTCGCTGCAAGAGTGTTTATAGTGATTTCATCTGCAATAGCCTGAAGTTGCAGACAGTGAAGTGTACATCAGCACATAGATGTTAAAATAATCATTATGCATTCACACAATTAAATAGTACTAAGCAATCAAATGAATGAATTTGTGATTTACAGCATATACAGAGGAGTCTCAGCATCATTATATTGGGTGAAAAGAACCAGGGAAGAGGTAGGGACAAAATAAAGGCTATATGATTCATTTTGTTTACTCTATTACTCCACTTTTCCCTGAGACAAGCTATCTAGAAATGGCAAGAAGAGGGAGGCTTTGTTTGTTATGGCTCACAATTCAAAATAATTAAGTCTATATGAGCGGGAAGGCCTGACAGCAAGAACAGAAGAGAGCTGGTTACTTCCTGTCTGAGTTGGGAAGCACAGAACAAGACATTGTCTGAGTCATAAAACCCCAGACCACACCACCATCTAAACAACATCACCATCTTAGGCATCGGATGCTCAAATGAATGGGTATATAGGGACATTTCACATTCTATTCCCATCTACAATCTAGAAAATGCAGTTGTAGCACAAATAATAAAAACCATGAGACAGAAAATGGGATTCAACCTGAAAACCAGAAAAGCAAAACAACCAAGTTACTAGAGAAGTCTTACCTCTACCAAGACTGGGCAACCTCAAACTAAACAGACTAAGCCTCTCTCTCTTCCCATTTTGTATTCCCTCTAGTGCTGAGATTAAAGGCTTGACTCCCTAGGGCTCGAATTAAAGGTGTGTGTGAGCCACCACCACCTGGATTTGCTTCTGCATTGATCTCGTGTAGCCCACAGTAGCCTTGAACTCACAAAGATCCCTCTGACTCTGCCTCCCAAATCCTGGTATTAAAGGTATAAGTCACCATTGCCTGGCCTCTAATGGCTTTATCTTTTCCACCGGTCTTCAGGAAAGATTTATTAATCAAAATATAAATAATATAGCACTACATGCAGTCTGTGTTTGTAAAGGAGCAAGGAAAGCAAGAAGCGTGATCACACATAGGTGAGGGGACTGAGGGCGAAGTGAGCTTTGCTATCTTGCTTCTGGTGGTGATAGATTCACAGACAAAGATGAAGGTCAAAGTTGACCTTACCATTTTCTTCATATGTGTACAGTGCAATGTACATCAACAAAATGAGCAAATAGGAAACTGCTCATACAGCAATTCAATGCTACAGTTACAGAAAGAATGACAAGGTCTGGATTACAAAAGAAAATTATCCTTAAGCCCGCTGAAGACTATAGTCATCTAGTGAAGTAAAACTATCCCTGGGAGACTTGGATGTGAATTAAAAAAAATGATTTTATAATAGGAAATTATGGAAATTATAAGGGATCTGTAGAGACAATGGCAGATTTGTAAGACAGGGAACAAAAGGCTCACAAATTCTGCCTGTTCATATTTTTAGGTAGGAGCTGAGAGAAATCCTCAATTTCCTTACTTCAAAATGGATTCTGATCTACAACATATCTATTGTTAGAATTAGTTAACATGAATATTAAAGATCCCTGTTACAATAGAATTGTAAAAAGCAAACACAATTTTATCGAAAGGGAATGAACCTTTGTATAAAAACAAGTGTCCTTTTATGTGCTTGCTTAATTGACTGTATTTACCATACTTGAGGTCAAATTTACTAATTGCATTACTCTTAGTGGTGGAAATTATTGTAATGACTGTGTGTTTGAAGAACCTTAATCATTTGCAAAAATGAACTTAAGGCAATCTTAGTAACTCTAACCTGATCAACTAAACTTAAAAATCTGTTTCTGTCAATGAAGTCCTGAGGGTCTGTTGTCCGGTTTATCATTTAGTCATTAGATGAAGAAACTTAGTGCTAATACAACTGTTTTTTAGAATACACTGAAAGAATATCTCTATTATCTGGGCTTTTTCCCACCATTCTGCCCATCATACATTCCTGACCAGAAAACCCATTTTTGCAAAGTAAAGTTATGATCAGTGTGGTCACTTAAATACTCAAGCCTTGCAATGTCAATCAGAACTTGCAATAAGCATAAAATACAAACCTCAAAAACAGAAAATTAGTTATTACTTTAAATGTGCTAAAATCTTGGGGACATAGTTGGCACACTTAAGAGGACTTGATGTTGTTTCAGTGGATTGGGTCTGATTTCCAGCACCCACATGGTGGCACACAACCCCTGTAATTCTAGTTCCAGAATACCTGATGCCCTGTTCTGGCCTCTGCAGGCAATGAGCACACACATGGTGCCCATTCATGCATGCAGGCTAAACATTTCTATACAAAAACTAATAAAATAAGTAAATCTATTATATACCTACATATACATACTCAAGTCAGAAAATGAAATCGAGCATATGCAGCATGATTAATAAAGAACCAGAGATCAAGAAATACAATTAAATGATCAAGAAAATAAAATGTATTAATTATTCAATAAATGTTTCAGATATATTACTAGACAGCTGGGGTAAAAACCAAGGGAGAAAACAGGAAAAATTCTTGCCTAGGAGATTATATTGTAATAAAATATCTGACAGTAAGTAGCATATTGTATTTTGTATTGAAAAGTAATATATTCTATAGGAAAAATGAGTGGATTGGGCATGGGGAGGCAAGAAGAGACAAAAGACTGAACCAGCAAAGAGAACAAGAAGAACAAAACTCACTGTAATGTAACATTGAAGAAAATTCCCAGGTATATGAGAGACTTGGCCATTGTATATTTGGACTGTGTACAAAGACGTTCAGAACTAGCAATGTTTTTTCAGTCCTAAAAGTATAGAGAGATGGGGGGCAGTGAAGAATAGGCAAAGAGTTGTAGGTGGTCCGATAAGAGAAATGACGGGTCAAGGTCAGTCATACCTTTGCGTGCCACGGGTGGTGCTGGACTCGAGAATGGAATGTAGAGACAAAGATGTAAGTGAGAAGACATGAGACGGTTGCAATAATCAGAGTGAGACTGTAAGAAGCCAAAGCTAGAGGTAATTAACTATGAGGTTGAATCCTAGAAGTATACTGATGCAGCTTAGAGGTAGAAATTGCCATCCACAGGTTTAGCTGCAAGGGTAGAAGGTAAAGTTAGTTTCAGATAAGAGATGGGAGACTGAGCGGAACAGGCTTTGGTGGCTACACATCAGCAAAGCAGGAACATGGAAGTTTCCGTTCAGTGAGTCAGCACCATTCTTACCTTACCCAGTACCAGCTCACAGGTACATAGGCGAGAACAAAGCATATTCATGCGGCTCAAATAATCTAACAGAGTGGAGAGTTCTCTCCTAAAGGAAACTTACGTGAGTTGTTTGTGCCTCATTTGCAGAACATGACTGGTTTCAGGATCCCCAAGAGGAAACAATCAACTGCAGAGGTTTCACATTGTGTCATAATAATATGATTGGAAGAAAGCATATTTACAAAGATGCTGTACAGTGAAAACTGAGAGTACAAAACTAGCTAATGAACAATAGACTCCAAGAACTCTGCAGCCCTAGTTCTTTATGTTTAAGTATTACTTCACACAAAACTCATCACTAAGATGTTTAAACAGATGACATTCAAGTGATATCACTAAGTGATACTAAGAATTTGATGAGATGGAGCTGGAGACGTGACCATGAGGAAAGGCCCTTGCTGCACAAGCTGATGCTTCCAGTTTGATACTCAAAACCCATGTAAAGACAGAAGGAAATGATTGATTACAAAACTTTTCCTTTCACTTCACACACACACACACACACACACACACACACACACACACACTGTGGCACATACCCTGACATATGCATTATGTACACAAATTTGAAAATCTTTTTTTTTAATTTATTTATTTATTGAGGATTTCTGCCTCCTCCCCGCCACCGCCTCCCATTTCCCTCCCCCTCCCCCGATTAAGTCCCTCTCCCTCAT
>NC_022022.1:49556442-49592458 GCF_000317375.1 Microtus ochrogaster
GCTAAGACACAAAGGCAACCCACTGACTGGGAGAAGTTCTTCACCAACCCCGCAACTGACAAAGGTCTGATCTCCAAAATATATAAAGAACTCAAGAAACAAATTTGAAAATCATTCCCATGTTCTTAAATTTAAAATTTTTTGCTGTGTGTTTTGAGAAAAGTTCTTATTATGTAACCCTAGGTGTTCTAGAAATCACTGTGTAGATCAAGCAGGCGTCAAAGTCAGAGATCTACCTTTCTCTGCCTCCTGAGTGCTAGGATGAAAGACATATTACCACACCTCGCCCATGTTTGTGACTAATACTTGTAATGAACTACGTATTTGGTATCAATTACTACTTTCTAGCACAGAATATTTTGTTTTTAGTGTGGGAAACAGTCAATATTATATATTTCAAAACAGGAAAATAAAAGCAAAAATAACAACTGCTAACATGCATGTAATATGCTAAGACATGTAAAGTATGCATTTGGAAGAAATTTAAATATGCATGCCTATGTTAATATGCACCAGTTATTTTTTAACATGATCTAAAGGAGTGATTTATGTGCTTAAACCATGCACGGATGAAAGTTGTGTTATCTAAGACAATACTACTAAACTCGTCCTCCGTTGTGTCCTGTTGTCTTTGCCAATCAATTTGTGATTTTTTTTAAGATGAGTAGCTATTTTAAAATATATATGTGCTTATGAATAATCCCCTGTTCCAACTGAAATTTGCAATTAAAATTTCTCAATTCATTTAAATATTTACATTTCTTTATTTGGATTTTTTAAATACTATTATGATTTTCCACTATTTAAGTATCCATTATTTTCTTTCTCTAGCCTGAGAAGCAGACTATTTATAAATCAGAATTTCTGGTAACAATTAGCAATTAGCAAATCTTTGTTAGTTGACCTGGTCGGGCTGTTTCTTAGGGGATTACTATGTGCCAAACTCTCTACTACTTGGTATTTAAAGAAATGAAAGCATGAATATTTTCCTGGAAGAGTTTACAGTCTAATTAAAAAGTAAATGTTCTACCCTTCAGAAACAAAACTGCTGTGTCAGCATCTGTCAGTGACCACAATCCCTCTCTCTCTCTCTCTCTCTCTCTCTCTCTCTCTCTCTCTCTCTCTCTCTCTTATTGTTTGCCAGCAAACACAAAAAGAGTTTCAGTAGATTATGCATTCAATGAACAGGCACTGTGGATGGTATTTGGTGTTTGATTTCTATTTATGTACTAAGGTGCTATGTTCTAATTTCTTTGTCATAACAAATCTATTCATATATTAAAAAAGAATAGCACTTTCATTAAAGAAATAGAGATGGGTTTTCCTAACTTTTCTTTTATTCATAAGGTATAACATTTTGAATTACCTTGGTTGGTATTTTTTGTAGTAATAAATTGCTTTAAACTACTGACCTCTTAATTTAGAATAATCATTTCAGCCTCCTAGATTCTTGGAGGGCTTGTGCAGTCATGGAGAGCTATATTCAGAGGACGGGTGGAGCAGTTGTTTTTTTCATTTCTGTACTGAAACACCTGAGGCTGGAAACTTATAATGGAAAGTTTGTTTGGGTTTAAAGCACTAGTCCCAGGCTTGTTGGCTACATCTGTGATGGCCTTCTTGCAGAGACTGTCCAAGGTGGAACAGGGCTTTGTGTGACATAATGGAGAGTATGAGTTGTCTTCTGATCTCTCCTTCTGAAGCCACTAGCAAACGCAGAATATTAACCTAATGACCCCCGCCAAAGTCTGTAGGAAGGTCAAGTTTCCATGATCTCTATACCTTACAGCGGATATTAAGCTTCAACGCATGAATCATTGAGGAGCAAGATCAAGCCTCATATGTGCCACAGCAGAGGGACTCAGAAGGCAGTCACTCACTCTACCCCACTGCAGGTGGAGTTTTTCTTTTCTGCCCGCCAGTTCCCAAATAATGGAGACAGAGACTTAATATGAACTATAAATGCTCAGCCAATAGCTCAGGCTTATTACTAACAAGCTCTTATAACATAAATTAGCCCATTTCTATTAATTTATGTGCTGCCACAAGTCTCATTTACCTCAGGAACATACTTCCCATCCTGCTCACTCATGACATCTCTTCAAGACTCCACCCTTCTTCCCAGTGTCCCCCCCCCCAGTCTGGGTCTCCCTCCCAATCTCTTCCTGCCCAGTTATATGCCAGGCAGCTCTTTATGAACAAATGAGACTAATACATATTCACTGTTTACAAAGATTGTTCCACAGTACCCTAACCATCATTTTCTCAACAGGTTGTCACTACTGTATAGTTCTTACCTATTATTCTTCATCAGTTTGCCTTCCTTACATCTTAGGAGTTCAGTGAACTAATGCACTTTTTTTTCCAATTGCAATATAATCAGGAATAGATCATACTAGAAACAGATCCATTAAATATTATGAGAATAATATGTGTTGAATCCAAAAGGCCATACCAAGGTAGCCCTGCCCTTTACTGTCCCTAGGAGATCTGCCATTGCCCTTCACTGGCTGTTGCTGAGGGAGAGCTGGCCCTGATGTCCCAAGCCCTAGGAGAGCTAAGTCTAACCCTCAGTGCAGGTGCAGAAGAGCTGACCCCAATGGCATGGGCACAGGAGATCTGGTTCTGGTCTTTGGCTGAGGGTGGTGGTTCCAGAGGAAGCCCAGACTGACCAACTCAGCTACCGCACAGCTACACTAAAGGTACATACCTGTTGAAGTATGTAAAGAGACTGGTCCTGAGAAACCAGAGCTGCAGAATCTTCATGACTCAGGACAACAGCAGGATATGCAAGAGAAGTCTCAGTCAGTGTCCAGTATTCATGGTATACCAAAGGCCAGAGGTCTCAAACCAAACCAACAATTCATTACAATGAAAACTTGCAAGTAGAGCTGTTATAGCTCCAGTGACATTAAGAAGAAAGGAGAGGTAATAGAGAGTGGGAAAGATGGAAGAGCAAAAGCCTTTTAATTGATATTTTTATTTTTTAATTTTCTTTTGTGGGGGGATGCTTCAAGGATGAAGGGTACATATGGAAGGACTGGGAAATGAGTGAGATTGGAGTGCATGGTGTATAATTCTCAAAGAATCATAAAGTTACTTTTAAAACATATGTGGCCTTTGGGCAAAGATGCAATCTGAGTGATATGCTGTTTCCTTACAGTTTCGTAAGCTATCACGTTCCAACCTGTAAATATACTTGGTGCCTAAGTATGTTTTTAAATTCCATCAGCAGTCCATCTTGATTAAGCTTCCTTTTCCTCAGTTCAAGTTTTCCCCTGTGTTGAAATGTAGAGAACAGAATATTTTCTGGCCAATATTCTCGTAAACTGGCAAACGTGTGACACAAAGATCTGGATTGTAGTTTACTAGGATATAGACCCTTGATCTGTGTGCTGTGTTAGGCAGAGATCCAGTCTAAAATTTATGTAGGATTCTATAAATGATTTGAGAATAATAAAACACAGTTTCACGTTTTCATGAGAGTCATAGGAAAACAAGGAGAACAAAAGATTTCTATAATCCTTAGCAGTCCTGTGTATATGATTATATCCAAAATCAATATTGTTCTTTGGTTATTAATGCAGAATATGTATTCTCAAAATAATGAAAAAATACTGTTTTGTTCCTCAATAGTTCAAACCTCTGACTTTGTGTTTTCATTGGCAATGGTTACATTATAGCTTCAATTAGCCCCAGAATAATTAGGAAATACTCCACAATTTTAGGTTAGTAAATACCTTAATTCACCATAAAGCATTCTTAAGCCTCCCCCTCTACATTCTGAATACAACACATCATGTAGAACAAAGTGGCGATTGAAAAAAAAAGTTGTCTCCACATGGGATTTAGCACTATTTTGTAGATTTTGAGAGTAGAAAACAGGGAAAAATCCAAATGTGTCCTGTGTTAGTGCTAGAACTCAGCTGAGGTAACCACACTGTGAATTCAAGAGCAGCCAAGCTGCACAGTGACTTTGAGGCTGACCTGATCCCGTCTCCAACCAAAAACAAACAATCACTCTATCTGTACTTATTGCAAAGTTTTACATGCTTATCCTAATATTAAATATCTTTTTGCATTTCTGTTTTGACAATATAAGATGATATCAGTATCAATTCTGATCATACCAGAAGTGATTTAGCAAGAGAAAAATCATAAATATCTTTTGATTGCAGGCGGGTAGTAATTTATCTACTGAGAGAAATAATAAGGATGCATGCCCCAAAGTGGAGAGTCACTTTGAGTGCTTGAGACAAAGCTGCACCAAACAAGGTAGTAAAGTAGGAAGAAAAACAAGAAGGACAAGTGTAAGACACCCTAGAGAAGGGGAATCAGTTCCCCAAAGATGTTGCCCTTGCTATGGGGTGGAGGGAATCAGTAGCATGACCAAACAGTTTGCACTTTGTGAGGTAACAGAGCTGTTATTCTTCGATTCAGATTATGGAATGAAATATTTAGATTTAATTGCAAGATCCTGGAGATCTGATGGTTCTTAAGAGGGAAAGGTTGAATTGGATTTATATTGTGGAAATCAGCCCAGGAATAGTAAGTACACTGGAGATCTGATGGGTCTTAAGAGGGAAAGGTTGAATTGGATCTATATTGTGGAAATCAGCCCAGGAATAGTAAGTACAGTCTTCTGAGGTGAGGAGAGTTACAGAAATGATAACTGCTGAGATGTATTCCGAAGACCCATGTGATGGATAATGAAGCCTCTCAGTGGCATTGTACAAAAGGAATGGAATCTATACACAAGGACCTAAATGTTGAGAGCCAATATTGAACAAAGGGATAAGAGAATGTCAATGTAGGAGCATGCGTAGTTCATCAGGAAAATACTCGTGGTTCATGAGCTTAGAATATAGAAGAATGAACTAGGCATTGATAAAGATTGGCCAAGTGGGTTTTCAGTGCACACTGGATGTCTAGGTGGAGTCAGAGAGAAAGGCAAGCAGAATAGAAAATGGTCTGAGTAAGGACTGTCTGCCAGTCAGTCAGTGAGTGGTGAAATGGGCAGACAGTTCTCTATGGAAGAAACGCAGAAAGCCAACAGTACATATAAATGTTCACCATCTTTTTTTTCATTTTTAATCAATAAAACAATGTTCAACATCTTTAGCAGTTGCAGAAATGTTAATTGAAACTACTTTGAGATCTCTGCATTTGTTTCCATCAGATACTAGATGAAGGCTCTCGGAAGACAATTAAAGGTAGTCCCCAGTCTGTTCACAGGCGATGACTGCCAGTTCAGACACCCTCTGCACTATTTGTAGAAGTCTTAGTTGGGATGATCATCTCTTCGGACTAATGAGTCCTAACCTTCAGCTGGATGTTGGGATTAATGAGTCCTGGCCTTCAGCTACTCTTCCCTCCTAAAACCTTCTAATTGAAGTCACTAGGAGCTGTGCCAAGCTTAGAGGATCAGAGGATGGGATTTTCACCTGTTGGCCATTGACTGCAGTGTATTTAAGCCTACATGGGGCTAATAAAGAGGGGCTTTTGGTATCAGTGTTAAAAGGTCTGTGTGTCGGTCTGTCTCTGCATGTGTATTCTCAACGTCCAGCCCCTTGCCGGAAGCTCGCGAACTGGAGTCTAGCGCATAGAGCGCAGACCGGGTCGCGATGCAGGGCAATCATCTGTAGCTGGGTCCTAACTTTTACCACGGGGGAGGGTCTGAGAAGACGCACAGTCAATGCCATAAACTCCAGGAATCAGGCAAGTGGCAAAGCAGACTCGTTTATCAGGCAATGGGGAGAGTCTTATATACCCTCCTCCACCATAGCCAGGCTGCATTCTGACCCATTGGCATTGTATGGTTGCCTCTTATTGACTAAGCATTATCAGGACTTCTGACGGCAACTGTTGCTAGGTCCTCAGGCAAACTCTAGGTTGGCTCATCTTTCAGCCTTGTGGCTCTTACCTTCCTACAACCCTTGTGGATTCCTGGGAGTCTCCCTGGTGAAATGCACCGCTATTAGACATATTTTTCATTACTCTCCCCCTCTGTCCAACTCCCAATCTTCCCAACTTGATTCCTCAGCCCCCGCAGGACAGAAACAGAATAGGAGTGGATGGTAGGGGCAGAAGAGAGGCAGTGAGGAGAGATGAGAGGAGAGGAGGGAAGAGAAACTGTGGGCAGAATAGAAAATGAGTGAAAAATTTAATTAAAAAAAAGAAAGGCAAATGACATTTTAAAAATAACAACAAACAAAAAGAAATGACTTTGAGAGTCCATTTTACCCCAATCGAAATGGCTAAGACCAGGAAAGCAAATGGCAATAAGTTCTGGCAATATTGTGAGCACAATAATGTTTTATTCACTGGTGGAGTCTAAACTAGTGTGACTCAACTCTACCCCTCCTGGGCATTGACCCAAAGGGCTTTGTTAAAGTGAAGAAATCCAGTACTCAGGAACAGACTTTGCACATCTTGTTCTCTCTCATATGCTAATCCAAACTTTTCATATTTCTATGTATGTAAATAAGGGTGGAGAGAGTGGGTGTAGACAATGAAACTAGACAGGAAATCATGAGAGGGGGCCAAGAGGTGTGGAGAAATGGAGAAAGGGCAGAGGTCACATGTGAGGTAAAGCGTCATGCAGATGCCGGCAGTGAAGGACACAAAGAAGAGCAGGGAGGAAACAGAAGAAAGGAGAAATAGAAAGAAACTGTGTTAAAAACCATCATAATAAAATGTAATACTGGGGATAGAGACATGGATCACTTGTTGCTATTGCAGAGGATCCGAGATCAATTCCCAGCAATCACAAATGATGACACAACCACCTGAAACTCCAGCTCCAGGAAACCTAATGCTGTCTTCTGGACTCTGTGGGCATGGGTATACACATATAGAAAAGTAAAATAACTATTTTAAAAAGATAATTCTTTGTAAGTTCATAAATTTAAAATTAGATAGATAAATGATAGATGATAGATAGATGATAGATGATAGATAGATGATAGATGATAGATAGATAGATATATGATAGATAGATAAAAAATGATAGTGCTGCTTGTATCATCACTTGTTTCCAAGTCTAAATTCTATAAAATTTCCTATCTCAACACATTTATTATAGAGCTATCCATAACATTTTAGTATGAGTTTGGTTATAATTTAAAGTAGAAAAATTTCAATTTCTGTTAATTTGTCAGTAGCCCTCTAAAACTAATGCCACCACTCTTTTAAAATGACTTTATTCTTATCAATATGTTCTGGATTTCCTGCTTTCACCTCACCACAATAGTGAGCTCAAGTCTGAGCAGGCCTTCAGACACTTGGGCAGTCACACAATGCGAGTGAGAAACTAATCACCTCTGCCATTCCAACCTCGTGAGTGGGTATTATTACAAAAAAAAAAAAAAAAAAAAAACCACATGACCAAGCCAACATTCAAATGTGGAGGATAATTATCATGGTCTGTATGTGCCTCTATTTTGCGTTCTCACATCAAACCTTCAGTCCACTCGATGGAAGGGACAATAGACGTCAACTTTCAAGCCTTAGACAGGCTGAGTTTTGCAGGTTAGCAAATTGAAACAAAAGCTAGATTTGAGGCATCTTGCTGTTTGCTTGTGAGCCATGATATTTTAGGCAAGGGAACCCTCAAGACCTATTTCAGTTTACATCTCAGTCAGAGCAAGGATATGTTGGAACCTCCTTCAGTAGGTGCTTGTGTCTATTGAACACTTATAGCTATTGCTGTCTGTCTTTGTCAGGGTTACTACTGCTATGATGAAAAGCATGACCAAAAGCAAGTTAGGAAGGAAAGGGTTTGTTTGGCTTCTAATTCTACATCATTATAGGCTATCATTGAAGGAAGTCAGAGAAGGAACTCAAATACGGGAGGATCTAGGAGCTGATGCAGAGGCCATGGAGTGGTTCTGCTTATTGGTTTCCTCCTCACTGCTTGCTCAGCTTGTTTTCTTACATCATCCAGGACCAACAGCCCCTGAGTAGCTCCATTAAGAAAATGTCCTGCAGGCTTGTCTGCATCCCAATCTTATAAAACTGTTTTCTCAGCTCAGGTTCCCTCCTCTCAGATGACTTTAGCTTGGGTGAAGTTGACATAAAAAAAAAAAAACAAGCATACTATCTGTATAATGGGTTCAAAATTTAAGTGGTGACCTTGAGCTTGTGAAACTGCAGTGTTTCATTTCTTTGAATTGTTTGATGTTAATTTTATCTGGAATCTTTTTTCATCTTGTTGTCAAATTATCAGGCTGACCATCATTCCTGTTCATTATGCAATTTTAGTTCGAAGTTCTGACGTGGTTAAGGTTCTGATGCCTTTATTTTCCCCTTTCTTCATTTCTGGAGCTTGAAGACAGTCCTGACATCAAGTTGAAGTCTTCTGGTCCACATGCACACATCATCTTCCATCCTTAACCTTCGGGGAATCCCTGGTTTAAAAGCCCTCACAGCGTGTCTGTCTTGTACTCACCCTTTCTTGCCAATTAGCTAATCTGTTCTAGGGTCACAAGTAACACCCAGACTCACAGTGGTTTGTAAGAACAGAGAATTATTTCTTTACTCTGCATAAATATTCAGTGAAGGTCAAGAACTCTTCTGCTCAAAGTCAATCTTTATTCCAGATATGCTGGAAGCTACCCAAGACCTAGGCAATCACCTATTAGAAGGGAAAATTATGATAGTGGCACATAATGAATCTCAAGGTTCATAGCAGAAAGTATTTATGTCACTTTGGGGGCACATCGCATTGATGAGAAGTCACCTGGACAAATCCAATTTTAATAGGGTGGAGTAGTAGAGGTAATTCTTCTTTTTGTTCTGGCAAGGTTTTACCCTACTGGCTCCCTGTATAGGCTCCAACCACAAAAAGATGCTCCTGACTCTGCCACCCAGTGCTGGAATTAAAGGCATATACTGTCACGGCAGACACAGAAATATTTCTTTAAAACAACGTTACCTGTCATAGGCATCTCTTTGCTTTGTGGCACATGCATATCTTGTTCCTCCTATCCTCAGGATTACAAGCATGATCCATGATACTCAACTCCCTTTAATAATATTATGTTTTAAGATGGCTTTTGTTATATAAGTATTCATTATTAAAAAATTTGATGTGGGATTCCCCCTCTGTATGCTGTGAACACCATTGGTTAATAAAGAAACTCTCTTAGGCCTGTGATAGGGTAGAGTAGAGCTAGGTGGGGAAACCTAAACTGAAACCTGGAAGAAAGAGGGTAGAGGTGAGGAGAAGCCATGGAACCACCATCAGAGATCCATCAGAGATAAATATGCCAGAGCCTCGAGGTAAAATATAAAATACTGGAAACGGGTTAATTCTAGGTGTAAGAGATAGCTAACAATATGCTTAAGTGATTGGCTAAGCAATGATTTAAATAATACAGTTTCTGTGTGGTTATTCTGTGTAGGAGTCTGGGTGGCTGAGAAACAAACAAGCAGCTTCCTACAACAAACATTTCTATATCTACTATGTAAAGCAATGTCTGTCCTTGGAAACTCAAAATGAACTTTGATTTTTTTTTTCTTACTACATGATAGTAACTGATTTGGATGTCTGTGTCCTAGAGAAGAATCGCTCTTGACTTATCTCCCTTTCTTGGCATGGTCCCTGCTATGTAAAAGAGTAACTGTCTTTCATACATATTTAGTTAGCATTCAGTGGCTGTGCCCTTAGCCACGTGTGGTTTTGGTATGATTAAAATTAAATGAGACTCTCACTGTGGTCTCACCAATACTCAAATGTTGAGGACCCTACTCCCGCAACATGCCATAACATGTGTTTAAATGAGTAAGTGGCATATCTGATTAGGCTGGCAATTTCTCCTTAGATAAACACAGTCTGAATTGCTTTGCAAACTTGAGAAGCAGTGAGTGGGTTAGGAGTGTGCTTTGGATAAGAACATCCAGTTTCCATTTGCTTGTCACTGGATACCAAAGCAACAGTCTTTTGTTTCTTTTACACAGAAACTGCCAGTTTGCTTTATTTCATATGTACTTAATTTTTTTATCCTCAAATGAGGAAAATATGTAACAGAAAACCTCACATGTAACCAAGCTGATACAAAAAAGACAATTACTTTTCCCTCATGAAATGTTCTATTTCCTTGGTTTGCTGTTTCATTAATTTTCAAACTTCATTTTATGCTGATCTAGATTTTAGTAGTTTTTCCCTGAACACAACTTGAACAAAAGATGCTTGATTAGTTTGAGAATGTGTACTCCAGCTCTGCAGCGTGAGAGACACTTTCCTATGAGCTGGGTACAGGTGGAAGAGAGTTGAGGTCTCTCTGTTACAGAGGTTTGATTTTAAAGCTGGAAATAGCAAATTAAAACTGGAAAAAGAAATAAAAATTAAACATATTAATTATGACACAGGAAGCTGGAAGATAGAAAATGGCTGGGAAGAAAATAATTTTGAGGGAGGCCCCTCTGAAACCTCTGGTCTGATAGCTTATTAAGGGGAAGATGAAATAGTAAGGGAATATTTTCGGAGACGCTCAGCCACCCAGAGCTAACATTAGGCACATATGCCCAAGAAATAAACTGCTTTGATGTTTTGCAAGATTGGAAAGAAAGTCAGTGTGGTGCAGATATCATAAACAAAGGAGAAACAGATCAGAAATGAAGGAAAATAGTTATGGTCTTTCAGACTTTTCCTTTTGTTTGTTTGTTTCTTTCTTTTTTGGCTTGTTTTATCAAGACAGGCTTTCTTGCATAGCTTTTTGGAGTCTGTACTGGATCTCATTCTATAGAGAAGGCTGGCCCCGAACTCACAGATTCTGCCTCCTGCAAGGACTAGAATTAAAGATGGGCACCACCAATACCTGGCCAGTCTTTCGGACTATTATAAGGTGTAGGAGGAAGGCATGCTTGTTTGTTTTGCTGCCCAGTTCCCAGCCACCCTTCTAGTTTAGCCCCAAAATAACCATACAGAAACTGTATTCATTAAATCACTGCTTGGTCCATTAGCTCTAGCATCTTATTGGCTAACACTTATATCTTAATTTAACCTATTTCTATTAATCTGTGTATTGCCATGTGGTAGTGGCTTACCAGGTAAATTCCCAGTGTCTCCGGTGGCTCCATGGCATCTCCCTGGCTCTGCCCTTCTTCCTCCCAGCATTCAGTCCAGTCCTTTCCACCTAGCTAAGTTCTGCCCTATCAGGCCAAGGCAGGACCTCCCACACCAATAAGGTGCTTTATACTTTACTATTAGTGGGGAGTTCTTCCCTTAGAAGATAATCTGCACAGGCATAATTTAGCCCAATATATACTTTAGGAAGACTAGATCAGTTGCTGAGTGTAAAACACATTATGAATTTAGGATGTGAGGCTGGCTGGCAAGGGGAGTAGAAGAGAGAGAGAAGGGGAATGCTGGAACGTCTAGACAGATTCCACCAAGGTCCATCTGAAAGTACCTCTCCCGACAGGAATGGTAACACCTATGCTTTTCAGGACTTTAATTTTTTCCTTGGTCTTTTAATAGGTTCACAGTTTGGGGTCCCCTTACTTCCTTGTCTCCCTCTGTCTGCTTCCCCAGGACCTTTTTTCATCATATGTCTACAAGAAAGAGCTCATTTCCTCATCCTTTGCAGAGGAATGTTCTGGATTCTCCTTGTTCTGGTGAGCATTACATAGCTGCTGAACTTTAACGTACCAACCTTGTTGTCCAGATGGGTGACAGTATTTATGGCAGGTGTGCACTCTTTCCCAGAAGTTGCTAAATATTCAAGAGTACATCTGTGATTTCTTAATTTTAGACCACAGGCCCAAACTTTGTATGTTTGTCACCTTTTGAGGTAGTCATTTTAGCAACTTAAATTACAGCTGATGGGAAAACCAACTTCATTTATATGAATTTCCCATCAATCAAGAAAGCTAAACACAGAATGTCTTCCATAAAGCTGTTGGATGCTGGAAGCTTGGAGCATCAAGATGGTCAGAAGGTTGCATTGTCTTCTATATAGCTTCCTGTCCTTATCACACGCGCCTCAACTAATTTCTGGAACATACCTTTGGATGTCAGACATTAATCTTTCTGATGCATAATACTTAGTGGATTTGATTCAGTCAATAACTTAAGTATGAAGATATTATCAAAATGTAGTGATGCATATGTGCCATTTAATTTAAGTTTTATCTGAGTATATTGGCCAACCATTTTGATAGAGGTCATGCAGGGTCCAACTCATAGAACTACTTATGAAAAATCAAAAGACCTCTGTGCTTGTTGGATAAGGGATTCCCCATTTGTAGGAGGCATTGGGTGACATTTATGTTTCTTTTCCTTAAAAGTGTTGTCTGCTAGTGCTATTTGCAGTGCTTTATAAACACATGTGTTCACAACAATGATGAGGTTGTTGTTTAAGCTAAAAAGAGTCAGAAATAAGAAAGTTGACACATTCCCAGCTGATGCTGTCTCTGACTAAGCCTGATTCTCTTAAATTATCAGAAGCAAGGATTGTGACAGCATGCCTCAACAAACAACAAGGAAAACACAAAATTCAGGTTCACTATGTGGAAGATGTTACCTTTGTTACTGAAAGAGCACCATGACCAAGGCAATTCATAAAGGAAAGAATTTAATTGGACTTGCCATAGATTTAGTGTTCATGATGACAGAGCAAAGGCATGATAGCAGGAACAGTTAAAATCACATTTCTTCATCCTCAAGAAAGGAAATCCATTGGGAATGCTATAAGTGTTTTTGAAACTTGAAAGCCCATTCTCAGTGATACACTTTTTTTCAATTAGACGACACCTTTTATTCCTTTCCAAACACTTCCAACAATGTAGGGTCTAAATATGTAAAATAGAAACCTATAGGGACAATTCTCAGTCAAGCCATCACAGATGTTTTGTGTCTAGAATTTATGATAACATTTGGATGATCAAATGGTTGAAATAAGTTTTTAAGATATCAACATTTTTTTACCTGTATCATATTATCTTCCAGGCATGAAACAGCTATATTCATCTTAGCACTGAGATCTGATATTCAGGCATTCATCTAATCTACTCTAGGAACCTTGGGTTGAAATTCTGCCTTGGCTAATTTTCTACATGCTTAACTCTCAGCATTCCATATCATAGTTGGCCTATATATTCCTCAGACAAATCTTAGGTCTAGAGAAAAAGCCAGTCTGCAGCTGAAGAAGTAAAATTTAATATAGACTGGGAAACTGGATAATTGTCAACTTTATCCTGTATTAAAGAAATACTTGTGGTGGCGCACGCCTTTAATCCCAGCACTCGGGAGGCAGAGGCAGGCTGATCTCTGTGAGTTCGAGGCCAGCCTGGTCTACAAGAGCTAGTTCCAGGACAGGCTCCAAAGCCACAGAGAAACCCTGTCTCGAAAAATCAAAAAAAAAAAAAAAAGAAAAGAAAAGAAAACAAATACTTTCCCATCTCTTACAGCAATTAATACATTAGAACATTCTGGATACTGATAGAGTGCTCTGAGTCAATAAACTTCTATCAGCCATTACTTCTAATTAAGTCTGTGTTTGGCAGAAAACAACCTTAAAAGAGCATTATTGCTAGTGACTATTAACGTGCAGGTTTTTTAGAGAAGGAAATAATGAACCAGGATAGCCTAGAATTGCGCTGTGTCCACACCAGCTCTAAAAGTGCAGAGATCCGAGCAAGAAAGCCATTCTTTCTCATATTATCTGTCCATTGACAGCAGACAAGCAATGTTTTAATCATTATATTCAATAGGGACTCAGACTGAGTGAGAAACCACTCTCTTCCACTAGGAAAAATGAGAATTCCCAAGAACAACTGCAAAGTCTTTGCCCTGAAATGATACACTGTTATATGATGAAATTTTTCCTGGAGGGATGCAACACACAAATTTACTCACTCCAGACTGGGCACTTAATGATGAACCAAGTATGGATGCCACCAAAGTCCAACTGTGGTGACCTAATGAGTTTTATTGGAGTTACTTACAGGAATATGGGTGAGGGGTTACAGGAATAGAAATGACTCCAAGAAAGCTGCATCACCAAAAAACACCCCAGCAGCATAGGTAACAGTTTACAAATGCTGGGAACCTGGAGTGCATTGTACAGCACTTGCTAGCCAGCTCAACAGGTTGGAGAGGGGTCTTTCCATGTGCCTCAGTTGGTCTAAACCTCTTCCAGACAACTTGGCTGGTTTCTGCTTCTTCCAGGCAGTTGTTCAGGTCTCATAGTTTCCTTTGCTATTTTGTTTGTCTGAGAATGACTATCAACTGTCTTATTTGCTTATTCTAGTAGTGAGGGGCGTAGCAAATCTGGTCAGCTTCAGGGACTCCCTGAAACTGTTGGCGTTGGTTGGCATCTGCCTAAAAGAGCTTTCCTGCAGGATGGAAAGTTTCAATTTCAAGGAAAACTGCTACACAGCATGCACTCACTCTTATCAGAAAGAGGTAGTCATGTAACCTTAAAGAGTGAACACAGGGGACAGAGTATTTGTTGAAGTTGAGCCTTAGCACATGGAAGTCTACATTTTCTAAGGAACAGAGCATGAACTATACTGACAACCCACAGCAGTTCACTTGGTGGAGGCTTTCTGTGAGTTGCTATACAGAGTCTCAGAGACACCCTTGCTTTCTAGCAACTCAGCCTGAGGAAACTGCCCTCCTGTGAAGAGTAAATCAAGAGGCTTTTGACTCAGAGAAGAAAAGCAATGGACATTATTGCACTAGACTTTTGCTACTTAAGCAAGGCAACCTGGTGCTTGTATCCTAAACTTACTGGCAGGAGCATCATCATATCTTGGTGAGAGGACTCCTTTGACGTACATCTTAAGGTTGGTGGAAAGAGTATCCAAAATTCCCTTTGTGACAACTGACTTTGTCTGGCGTCTTTAGACTTCCACACCACTGGGAAGTAATTTCACAGTAGTAAACAAAAACCCATTAATAATTAACATGGAAGGTGAAACGGATTCAAAGAAAACTTATGAATCATGCCTTTGGCTCAGGGCTGGAGGGAATTCTTTTGGATCCTTCCCAAACATCGTCTTAATGCCTTGGATATCACACACAGGTGTTAACCATCCTTTCAAATACTCTTCAGGAAGTAAGCGTGTGTTCTTTGCTACTTAAGATCATCAGGAACTAGGTGAAGCCATTTTCATCCTGTCTTTGTTGAACTGAATTTTAAGAGCAATTTATGTATAGTAAAGTACAAGCATTAAGTTTACTATTCCAGGCGGTGAACTTATAAAACACCAACAGTGAGAGAATGAGCATACACATCACCCTCAAAAGTGTCATAGGGATGATCCATTTTCTTTCATAAAGTTGAGGCTTTCTATTGGTTCATACTCCTGAAGTATGGTAGGATAATTCAGTGTATCTGTCAATGAGCAAAGATGAACTGCGGGGTAAATCACATGCCCATCTCAACCTGCTTTCATTCCTGTACATGGGACATTTGGACTTCTTTTGTAGTTATTTGGAAATAGATAACAAATGAGTGTAGGTTATGGTTCCTCCGTCATTCCATACTTCAGCCAAATTCATCTCCTAGTTGCTTATTATTTTCCAACTCCATCTCTTCTCCTACCTATCCCTTAGCCTCTAACTGCTACTGTTCTGTTTTCTTGTGTGAGATCAATGTTTTAGGTTCAACACAAGAGTGAAAACTTGTAGTGTTTGGTCTTCTGTGCCTGCCTTATCTCAGTTAACCTGATCTTGTCCAGTTCCAAAAGTGAGAGGATTGCTCTCAATTTTATGCCTGAATGATCTCCGTCGACTAGATACTTTCACCACTGCCAAGCACATTGCAGTAAGCGGGAGAATAACTGCCTCTTCAACATACCAACTTCAATGCCTTTGCATGTACCTATCCCTAGCCCCGACACCAGTTATACAAGTTCCGTTTCCAGCTGACTGAAGAACCTCCTCCACCCTGTCCCCTACAATGGCTGTCGGAAAGGTCTCAATTTGGAATCCCTGTCTCTAGCCCCTCCCTTTAACACTCTTTGTGTAGTAAATGCTCTACTTTCTGTCACTATATAGAAATTTTATTTTCTACAATTTTATATGAAAAGATTCTCAGAGCATGGTTCCTGGTGAGCCGTATTCCTTTCACTCAGAATAACTATTTTGAGACTCATTTACATTGCAGTGTGCCAGGAGTTGATTGCTTTCCACTGTTGAATAGTCTTCTGTTGGATATGTCAAAATTTGCTATCCATTCACTTGTTACAAACATACTTTTTTTTCTTTACATTACAAATAAATCTCCAATATGTGTTTGTATATGTCTCTACATAAAGATAATTTTTGTTTTTCATGGGTAAAGGCTCAAAGTGAAATCACTAAGTCATGTGTATTTACATTCTTTTTAAAAATGCAGAATTATTCTCTACCATCCCATAGCCTTTTCTCAAAATATAAAGAGATCCATCCCTGCATTTTGTCTCCCAGAAGCCAATAGCATCTGTCTTCTCAATGTTAAACGTGTGTAAGGATATTCTCATGTGGTTTTGATTGGCATTTCCACCCTGACTAATTATGGTGTCCATATCAAGAGGCTTCCTTGCCATTCCTGTATCAACTGATGGCAAATATCTCTTCAAATCCCTTACTCATTTTTCACTTCAGTTGTTTTTCTAGTGGAGAATTTGCTTTCAGTTATACTACTTTACTCTTTAGACAGTTGTAATCTTCTAGGAAGATACTGAAAACTATTTGAAGACAAAGTTAAACTGTCCAAGAGGTGCTGCACCACATCAATCTATGGTTCCCACACACACAGATGCACATTTGGGACAACTACAAAACTTACCTGCCTACACATGGCCCTCAAATCCAGGAAATTAACATTGACTCATGGTGCTCACTATTTGCTGGCATCCAGACATGAGAATGGGTTGCCTACTATTCAAATGCCTTAATAAATACACATATTTAATGCAAAATCATGAAGCATTTGTTACATCTCTATGCTTCTCTTATTTTTCAAGAATCTTTCAGTGCGTGTGTGTGTATGTGTGTGTGTTTTCATGACCTTAAGATATCAGTTAGAATGTCCTTCAAATTAGGTTCAAGTTTGGGTTATAATTTTGATAGGAGTATCATAAGTGCAATACCTAATTTTAAATCAGTACATGTTGTTTTTTTTTTACCAAAAAATGTTTTTATTAGGTTTGATAACCTTAGATATCACATTTAAGGTATGCATTGGGTATGAATTATTCTGTATATAAAGTGTTACCACACTTAAAACATGAAAATACCTTCAACTGTTCCAGAAGTTTCAGGAATACTTATCTCAACCTCAAAACTTTCTCTCCTATCTTCATAGGGAGGAATAATACTATTTTCTTTCAGTCTGGAGTAGCTTATATTTTCTAATACTTTGCATGTACTATTTTTTTAATTTGGCTTCTTTCACTTGGCATAGTTATTTTGGGATTCCTTTGTGTTATACCATTGATCAATATTTAGTCATTTTCACTCTTCGAGAGAATTCTATTCCATGATGAATCACAGCTGCTGGAACCTGATGATGGACATCTGAGTTGCTTCCAGGTTTGACTATTCAGTGAAACTCTGTGACTACTCATGCACAAATCTTTGTGTGGACATATGCTCTTTCTTCCTCTTGGGAAAATACCTTGGCATGAAATAGCTAGATCATATGGTAAGCATGTATGCAATAACATGAAATTGCCAAATATTTGCATGAAGTAGTCAAGCCATTTTAAATCTATCAGCCCCAGGTGAGTGATCCATTATATTCCCTTTCTTACCAGTACTTGGTAGGGTCTGACTTTTTGAGTTTCAGCCATTCTAAGGGGTCCAGGGATATCTCATCATGGTTTGAGTTTGCTTCCTGAAGTTAATAATGGCAAAAAACTTCTTATGGGTTTTGTGAGTGGTCTTCAAATCACTCAAAATGTGTTTGTTTTGGTTTTGTTTATTTGGTTTGGTTTGGGGTTGGGTTTTGCTTGTTTGTTTGCAAATGTTAACACTCCTTTAGAACCACACACTGTAGCTCTGTCAAATTTCTCATCTCTAGCTCTCTCTGACTTTCCTCCTGTCCATCCTTCTTTTTTATGCAGTTAGTTCAAAGCATCCTTTTATTGTTTCCCAGTGCAGGACAGACTGGAGTCTGTGAAATGACAGACAGCCTAGTCTTGTATCTGCTTTCTGGAGTCCTCCTAAGTTACAGTTACTCACACACAGAAAGACTGTTTCCCTGCAAAGAACTCTTTGTGGATTGTTAGGATCTATCACTCTTTGAGTCTTGCTTTACTAGAGGAGGCTGAGCCTATTGACTAGGAATTATCTCAAACAGAAAAGTAAAGCAAATGTAGTTATATGTAGGTGCATGTGCTATGTAGACTCATGTGTCTGCACATGGCAAACCAGCTAGTTATAACTTTCTCTCCACTATCTACTTCCTGACTTGAGTTCACTGAGACCAGCTACCACATGTTCCTGTCACCATACGATCCCATCGTTGTGGACTGTATCATTTCCTAGCATATGCTGTTGTTTTACAAAACTTCTGCAGAGAAACAAAACACACGTCTACACACCCTAAATAGTGATCCCACAACAAACCAAAGTTTTGATACTACAGAAGTCCAACTTTGTGACACGGTGGGTTTTATTGGGGTTACTTACAGGAATATGGGTGAGGAGTTGCTTTTCCTAGACCCACCCCAGCATGAGTGACAGCTCACAAATGTTGGGAGTTAGAGTACACTGCACAGCCTGTAGGAAGCTCAACAGGTTAGAGAGTGTCCTCTCCAGTGGCCTCAGTTGTTCTAAACCTCTTCTGGCAGCTCGACTTATTTCTGTTTCTTCCTGGCATCCGGTTTTACTCCCCTGAGAGTCTTTGCAGTTCAGTGTGTATGAGTCTTCTTGGAAGATCAACTTCGGTTCATCTGAAGGGGACTCAGGCTTTTATTACTTACTCTGATAGGGAGGGGCCTAGTGAGTCTGGTCAGTTTCAGGAACTTCCTGAGGCTATTTTTTAATTGTTTATGTTTTATGTAAGGAGCATCCTGCACGATGGAATGTATAAATCTTGGAAGAAACTGTTACACAAGATAAGCCAAATTAAAAATTTATTGCATTAAATTTCTTCTTGTCAGTTAATTGATTAAAAAGTCAGGGAAAAAATAATTGATATATTTGCTTTTTGCCTTGCTGACTTTCTTCTTCAGTGGACATTTCTGAGTCAGGAAAATTTTTTTTCATTTTCTCAACCTTAGATTTCATGATAGATTCTAGAAAGTGTGGAAATTAAATATCTAGTAAGTGATTTATATAACTTGAAATGCAAATGAAGATAACATGATGCATATGAATGGACCTATTTCCTCTGTAGGCCATCACACAGCTGGACCATGAGATCTGGCTGTCACTTATTAGTGACATGAGACATGGGACTGAACTCCAGTCAGATGAATGTAAGTAAACCTATTAGAGGACACTTTTACCTCCTCTCTCTGGCACCCACCCACGTGCTGTCCTGTCGCCCACGCTCTGTCCTGTCGCCCGTGCTCTGTCCTGTCGCCCACGTGCTGTCCTGTCGCCCACGCTCTGTCCTGTCGCCCACGCTGTCCTGTTACTCATGTGCTAGTCTCTCACCCACCTGCTGTCCTGCCCCCACGTGCTGCAGATATTGAAGATGGTGGCTCCTCATCTTGGAATAATATTGGTTACCTGATTCATCTTCTGGACTAGAACCACACCTGAGTCAGGAACAGCAATTTGGTTGGTTTTGTGATTAGTTTTCACTGCTGTAAGCCACTGGAATTTGAGGCTTTCCCTTCCACAGTAGCTAGTATTAGATTAACAAATACAGGAATCCTTATACTCAGAAATATCTTGATAACAAAATTTCTTGATTTTTCTGCTGGCACTTTTTTTTTTTTTTTTTTGGACTTCAGGCTTCAAGCCCTTGATGGAATGCTGAAGCCCTCTGAGACAGCAGTGGTTGGAGTTTAATTGAAAGGAATTGAAAGGCATAAGTACTGTGCAATAGTCCTTTTAATCAAGATGTTAAAGGGAAACTTTATTAAACTTTGATTGAATATATAAAATTAAGATGTAATACACCTTAAATATACTAGCTCAAATTATAAAATATTAAATTAAAAATTAATATATTAAATTAAGCACAGATTAAACTAGATTGAAAAAAATGCTTTTGAAAAAAATCTCAAATACATCAGAGAAATTATTAACCATTTTATTTAAAAGTGAAAATCTAGTGAAGTATCTGGAGGAGGAAAGAACTGTGGAAGATGACCCAGCCTCACTAGGTTTAAAACATTTGTTCCATGAGGCAAAGGACATCATCAAAAGACAAAATGAAATTAGGTTCTGTGTTAAAGAGAATGAAAGAAAATGCAGAATTGTATTCTGCTCCCCCAGATCCCCCAGACCACTGGGGCAGTATCTCCACTAATTCGAGTTTACATTCCTTCATGCAGAGCTGTTTTCTTTTCGTGGAGATACCAACTCCAGGAACAATGAGACAACACTATTTGTGTTTGGCTTTACTTCTGAGAGGCTGCCTCTCATGGATCCTGACACTTAGATCAACCTGGAGACTTCACGGAAGTGTCAGAATTACTCAAGACAATAACAAAAAGAAGACAGAAGGACAGAATGAATTTACTGATAACAAACATCATACGATTCCATTTTTTCTATTCAATGATAAAGGTGTATAAATATAAATATATTTAACTTTTTAAATGTCCTTGTTAAACCACTTTAGTATATGTTACCACATGCAGTTTGTTCAGTGGCCTTATAGTAAAACTATTATTTTCCCATTATAAGTAGGGAAGTTGTATATCAGAGAGATAAAACTTTTGCCAGACAAACCAGGAAGTGATGCAATCGGCCTCTATCATAATCCAAAAATCCTGTCTCCCTACTAATGAAACATTTCATGTGTGTGACTGTGTGTGTACATGTGCGTGGTGTGCACATATGCATGTGTGTGCATGTGCATGTTTGTGCACATGTGTATTTTGTGTAAATGCGCTAAACAGTGAACTATATTTATGGATGAATTATATTCATAAAAACAGACAGTTTCCTCAGAGGACACGTCCCTATTCATATTCACTAGGAATTAAAGAACAGATTATAATAATAATAAATAATAATTATAGCAGTTACCATGTATTAAGCACTTAATGGTGTGAGACACAATGACAAATACATTGCCTGAAATAATCTGTTTGATCATCTGAACAACTTACGAAATCAGCACAAGCAGTATGTGCTTGTTCCAGGTCAGATGCTTAAAACTTAGAGGGTGCAAGGAAGACGTCTGAGGCCAAAGCTGCCAGTCAGTCGCAAGACTGGACTCCAGTTCCCTGCATCCTGTACCCTTTTCCTGAGTGAAAGACTCCTACACCTCTGTCCTCTCGAGTGAAACGCAAGCCATAAACATGATAGGGATATTTAGAAGGAAACAGGTAGGAGAATGAGAAAAGTCTATTTCTACTCTAAACCTGCACAATGGCTCCACTCTGGGTCTCGGAGCCTCTGTGTATCATTAGGCTGATAGTCATGTGGGGATGTTCTGAGGCAGCTCTAAGGTTTTGTCTCATACTAAGTAAGCAGTGAAGGTTTGTCTGAATGATAGTATAAATGCCAGATAAGTGAATAAAGTCTGATGTATTTAGTTCACTGACATCGTTCGATGGTACTGGGGCAATACCTGTAGCTTTGCACATGCTGGGCAGGGACTCTTCCACTGAGCTACATGCTCGGGAACAAACTAATATCTACCACTGGGCTACATCTGGAATACATTGATATTCTTTGTTCTTCAGTCCACGCAATCAGACTTGAGTCCTTCCAGTGTGCCTAATACAGCCAATGACGATTCAGTATTCAACCCCAACAATATCTGTTCGCCCTCTTTGCTTTTGTTGTGCTTTTTTTTACATTTTAAACAATCTTTTCTCGTTTTATATCCCAATCCTAGTTCCCTGTTTGTTTCTTTCTCAGTTCCCCCCCCCCCCACTTTCTACCCACCCAACCCCTCCCATCTGCTCCTCAGAAAGGGTAAGGCTTCCCATGAGGAGTCAGCGATGTTCTAGCACATCACTCTGAGGTAGGACCAAGGTCCTCCTCTCCTATTTCTAGGTTTAGCAACGTATCCCTCCTAAGAGAATGGGCTCCAAAAAGGCAATTCAAGCACTAGCAATAAATCCCGCTCCCACTTCCAGTGGCCCCACGGACTACCCCAGTCATACAACTGTTCCCCACATTCAGAGAACCTATGCAGGTTCCCCTGTATCCCTTCAGAATCAGTGAGCTACCATTAGCTCAGGTCACATGTTTCTGGAGGTATTCCCCAGTATGGTCATGTTCCCTTTGCTCATATTTTCTCTCCTCCTTCTTTTCAACTAGACTTGGGGAGCTTAGCCCAGTGATAGCTGTGGATCTCTGCATCTGCTTCCATAAGTTTTGGTTGAAGGTTCTATGATGACAGTTAAGGTAGTCATCACTCTGATTACAGGGGAAGGCCGGTTTAGGCACCCTCTCCACTATTGCTTAGAGTCTTAGCTGGGGTCATCCTTGTGGATTCCTGGAAATTCTCCTAGTGTCAGGTTTCTTACCAGCCCAACAATAGCTTCCTCAATGGAGATGTTTCTTCCCTTGTTCTCCCTCTCTGTCCTTTCCACATCTCAGCCATCCTGTTTCCTCATGTTCTCATCACTGTTTTCTCCCCTCCCCTCTGCTTCTGCCCACCCCCAATGCTCTGAATTCTCTCAGGAGTTCTTGTCTATTTTCCTTTCCCAGGGAAATCCGTGTATGTCTCTTTTAAGGTTCTACTTGTTACCTAACGCCTCTGGGGTCATGGACTATAGGCTGGTTATCCTTTGCCTTACATCTAATAAACACTTATGAGTGAGTATATACCATGTTTGTCTTTCTGGGTCTGAGTTACCTCACTCAGGCTGGTCTTTTTTCTAGTTCCATCCATTGTTTTTGTCATATTTGACACAGACATCACCGTCGTTCCAAAAGTCTCTTTAGGCTTCATTGTGAAATGTTCATTTTCTTGGTTTTTCTTTGCTCTTTAATTGCACCATTTAACCCATCACTTATTTGATGGGTAACAACAACTTCATCACTCCTTTTCTGCATTTCTGGGCTTGATAACCTAAAACCACAGGCAGCAGCTGTGTATCTGCAGTCAGTACCTACCCTGGTGGAAGGCATCGGTTTCTGGGATTTTTCACATGATGGCATTGGCATCCATGTTTCTAAATACACATGCTCCCAGGGATTCTGCATAATCTCCAAATCCACATTTCCAGCACCTTTTATTTCTAAATTTCTTTTCCCTTACTTTTAGTGTGTGTGTGGTGTAATTCTAGTTTTTAGTGTCACTTCAGCTACTGTTTCACAACAGTGTAGGACATTTCACTAAGGGTGTTTTGCCCTGATTTTCAATCCAGTAATGTTTGGCATGAAGCATTGTTTAAAAAGATACCAAAGACCATTGTTGGTTATGGCACGAAGGCATTTTTGCATTCCCCAAGAAATAGATGATAGGCGAAATTAGTCACCAGTTGATCATTACTTGGCAGAAAATTGCTAAGTATACAAAACTATATAAGGACAGAGAGGGGGGGGGGAAGGCATATTAATAAAATGTCACAAAATACCACAGTTCATTAATCCAACTTGCTGGTGCCTACTGAATTAAATACAAGGTTCCTTTCTTATACACATTCCTAAATTCACTAAATACAATGAATAACTGTTGAACGATTAATTTCAGTAAATCTAAGGATGCCTTACTTGATTCCATTGTGAAAAAGATATGAATTAAACTAAATTAATTATTATGAGTAGCTCTGAGCTTTATTTTAATTCTTGGATTTACTGAACTCAAAAATCTATTTGGCAACCTGTTTACGTGTTATGTATGTTGTAATTAAAGCTGTAAATGTATTCATGAGCACATTTATAAAAGTTAAGATGGCGTGTTTAGAATCTTTGATTTTTGTTAACCTTAAAGTTAGGATAAGGAAGAAGAAACTTTGGAAAGTGTCACTTTGTATTTCAATTGCCTTTCCCCTTTGTTTTTCTGTGGGACAAGGCTTTTCTTGATGACAGCATAGGGGTTCTGTTATTACCCAAACTTCCCATGGGTGGAAAGTTTGTCATCTGAAATTCTGACATTGGAACTGCAGTTAAATGAAGCAATGCAGGCTGTGAAATATTCACATCTGATTGTATCAAAATTATTTAAACTCGTCTTTACAGAAGATCCCGGTACTTGGACTGATTTTCACCTAAGTGTAACCCCAAGGAAGCATTCTATGGTACATGTACATGATGCGTACATTCGGGGGATTGCTTTCCTTTGTGCCTCCCTAATATTTCCCATGCTGAATCACCTAAAATAGATTTTAAAAACAATAAGTGTTCTGTAATAGATGTCTCAAACTACAATCTTTTTTTTAAAAAAAAACACATTAATTTGGAAATGATTCTGAAATCAACCACACTGATATTACTTTTATCTTAACATGTTGCAAAATTGAAAAATACCACGGATAATATTTTCCCTGTGAGGTTCTATCTACTTTTCATAATTAATTTCTCACACATGTCTCAAAGGACCATCTTGCTCACAAGGATTATAATTATAAGCATCTTACTTGTAAATACAATATTTAAAAGATTTAAACCATGCCTGTGTATCTTCCTATGCAATTTAAAAATGCATATTCTTGTATATTAAAACCACAGTTTGGTAGTTGCTCACTTAACTAAATTATTTTTTTATTTAAAACAGTATAAAATCATGTATTCAGAATCTGAAGTTTCAATTTTCCATTTAAATTAAAATTT
Source organism: Microtus ochrogaster (assembly GCF_000317375.1). Taxonomy (NCBI): domain Eukaryota; kingdom Metazoa; phylum Chordata; class Mammalia; order Rodentia; family Cricetidae; genus Microtus; species Microtus ochrogaster. The sequence continues at coordinate 49,581,293 of NC_022022.1, forward strand.
CTATTCAGAATCTAAGGTTCAATTCAGAAACAGAAATCCAACTTTTCTTTGAATTTAATAGGAAAACTGCATTTTAGAGTTGATGGTACAACAAACAAAATTAGCCTCTTCCTTGTTGAAAACCTGATCTAGTTTAAACATTGTGTATGCACTTGGACTGAATAGAAAGTTATCATTGGCATAAACCTTTAACCAGCAACGTATGGGAAAGCAAGCTGTCTGGGGTGATGGCATTGCAGTGTGTCCTTCATTAGAACCTCTGTTGGGTTGTGTTCAAATAAAAACCATTCTAAGAACTGAGGTATTTGTCAAATTTGAGCATTTTAGAAAAGCTCAAACCTCTGACCTTCAACTTTGGCTTATGGCGTGAGGAACAGAACTGAACCTTAGAAAATAATGAATTACTAGTTTCCAAATTATACACACAAGATCTAAAAAAAAAAAAATGCAATTCACCAAGAAATCCCACAGGAGAAGTGAGCCTCAGGAGTTGTTCAATCCAAAGTTTGTTGAGCAAAGAGATTAATACTCAAGGTCACAGGAGGTCATTTTAGTTGTAAGTAGAGAGTTTGTTCCAGCTCACAGCCTTCAAGTGTGTAGTCATAACTACACGTTCCCATAAAGGCATGAATATGGCAAAGAAGAAAGGAACAGGACCCATGAAGATTCCAGATGTCTGAACAAGGTTGCTGAAAATAAGAAAGTGTTTTTATGTGTGGCCTTCAGCAACAAGCCTGGTCTACAGAGCAAGGTCCAGGACATCCAGGCTTACAGTGGGAAACCTTGCCTCTATCTATCTATCTATCTATCTATCTATCTATCTATCTATCTATCTATCTATCTAGATAGGTAGATGAGAGGGGGGAAGAGGAAAAATAGGAAGAATGGAGAAATGGAAGAAGGGAGGAACACACGAACTCTTAAACAGCAGATTTTTTCTATTTTGTATTATTAAGTGAAGATGAGCTAAGTATTGGGTTGAAGTGTTTTCACTCTTTCCACATACAGAAGCATTTTTTTTTTTGAAGCTCAACATTATGGGATTTTCCTTTAGTTTACCACAAGATGATTTATTGTGAAGAAGGGGAAAGAAGTGTGAAGAAGTGGGTTGTTTATTTCAAACTAAGAGCTTTGGAGTCAGATTGCTGATGTATCTGTGGGGCTTACTCATCAACCTCTAACTGTCATCTCCATTACAAAAAATATTTAAATAATGGAATTTAGAGTTGTTTTCAGAATGCGTTGGCTTTTGGAAGCTGCTCAGTAAATTCTGTTGTGTTAAAAAAAAAGATTTAGAAGTCGTCACTTGGATACTTGATGGGAACAAGAAGGTGTGTGTGTGTGTGTGTGTGTGTGTGTGTGTGTGTGTGTGTGAGAGAGAGAGAGAGAGAGAGAGAGAGAGAGAGAGAGAGAGAGAGAGAGATGTGTATGTGCCTGCATGTTAAGACAAGTGTAGCTCTATGTCATTTGCCTGAAGGTTAGAAAAACAAAACAGCCACCCTGGTCAACCTTACAAACCAGGCAGTGGTCTGTAAGGCTTTAATCCCAGTAGCCACCCTAGTGTGTCATAGAGTCATAGAGACAGGGTGGTGCATGTCTTTAATCCCAGTGGTGCACATCTTCAATCCCAGCACTAGAGAGGGATAAAAAATGGGAGGAGATAGCTCAAGGTCAGTCTCATTGTGAGGATTCCTGGAGTAAGGATCGCCATTCTGGACTGAGGTAGGGGGAAGAGCTAGTGGCTGACTGTTTTACTTTTCTGACCTTCAGGTGGAACCTCAATATCTGTCTCTGGGGTTTTTATTAATTATGCTACAGATAAGGGGAAAATTTTGGGTGTCATTCTTCAGACATTACCCATCTTTGTGTTTGAGGCAGGATCCCTCATTGATCTGTAGCTCACCAAGTAGGCTAGGCTGGTTTTGCTAGTAAACCCAGGAACAAGGCTGTCTCTTTCTCCTCTCTTCAAACCACAGCTCCACAAGTCAAGCTGAGATTACAAGTGCTTGTTACCCCATCCAGATTTTGGGTTTAATTTTTTCTGCTTTGTGTGTGTGTGTATTCTGAGGGACTGAACTACTCGGCTCCTCGTGTATGCAAGGCAAGCAAGCACCTTACCAACTAAGCTATATCCCCAGTCCTGGGTATTAAATTTTTATTTTATCATATATCTGTTTTCCACATGTCTACTAATCTAAATAATAGTAGTAATTGAACACACAGAGTGACAGAGGTCAGTTACTCCCACATTATAAAATCAGTTCTATACCTAGGAGGGGTCTGCTGGATTCCGTATTGGAAGACAATTCATAAAGGCCTCTTTGCACCAAGGAGTATTTGACTCATCCACCTTTCTGGCCTACAGCAGTACAGAGACCGCAGCAGCAGCAGCTAAACAGCATGAAAGTCAAATGAACACAGTCAATCAGCTTCTTTGGAGGTATGAGGACATGGAAAACTCTCCATTTCCAAGAAGCTGTGAGATCATGTCTGATTTAAATCCCAATCCTAAATAAACCCAGCCTCACACTGAGGTTCACGTGTAGAATTTCATGTCCAATCCCTGTAATGAGGTGATAAGGCCGTGTGACAGTCAGGCAGTAGCAGGAAACGGCAATTAACAGGAGTGCACTAACCTGGAGACACGCCAAGCTGGCAAAAAGGGATTAGAGAGTAAATGAAGTGAGCAACCATGAACCAGCAAATAGGGCTTAATGGACAGGACAAGGCGGCGAGGCAAAGAGGGGCCAATTTGCTCGCATTGATTTTCACTGCCCACTGAGCTGCGTTCCTCTTCGGCTTCCTAATGCATTTATCTTGGCCTAGGCAAGCTCCCTGGCTGTCATCCTAAGGACAATTCCATTGACCGCACCAACTCCAGGAATGGCTGGAGTCGACCAAAGCGTAACCTGGCTCATAGAAACCTCTTTCAGGCATCTTGATGTGGTGTTCTTCTGACCTGGAGAGCTGTAACTCTTCCAATGAGGTCATACTGGATATGCACAAAATTACTTTGGGTGAAGAAATTTTTATAAGAGCAATGAATTATTTATCATAGAGGTTCCTTGGATGTGTATCCTCCTACTTATTTACAGATAACTCGCAAAATAAAGAAAGTGTTCTCACCCATCAATTTATCCATGTTCTGAATCTTCTCCAAAGCATGTAAAGAATGATTTATGCTGCCCAAGATCACTTAACCTTGATGGCATGTATTGGTCACTAATTGTAAGAAGACAGGCATTCAATTCTTCAATGTGATAAGCGAAAAACTTAAAATGCCCTTACTTTCTTTCCTGACTTCTTTCTATATATTATACGCTGGCCTCTGTCTGAAAGTCTATCTGTCATTCATTTATTTTACCATCTGTCCTGTTCTTTTTGCTACCACATTATCTATTTCTTGTTCTCTACAAATTATAGTGCCCCATGCAAATCAAACAAACTTAACACTCCACCAGTATACAAATTAGAAGACTCAGTGGTCCAGTGGAATCTGTAAGGATGCTTCATTAGGACATTTTTTCTTTATCCTACCATTTGAATCTAGTCCCAGGATGAAATGACTTCTGGTATTTTGAAGTGTCATTGGTTGTTTGCTGAAAAGAGGAAGAAGAAGGAGAAGAAGGAGAAGGAGAAGGAGAAGGAGAAGGAGAAGGAGAAGGAGAAGGAGAAGAAGAAGAAGAAGAAGAAGAAGAAGAAGAAGAAGAAGAAGAAGAAGAAGAAGAAGAAGAAAAAGAAGGAGAAGGAGGAAGAAGAAGGAGGAGGAGGAAGAGAAGAAGAAGAAGAAGAAGAAGAAGAAGAAGAAGAAGAAGAAGAAGAAGAAGAAGAAGAAGAAAAAGAAGAAGAAACTATCCATTTCCAAGTGGAATTTGATCCATTACCATGAACTGAGTCAAGTTATTTGTCTTTATATTAAACTTGGATATGAAAAAATAATTGCCTATCCAAATCAAAGTTTTTTTAAAATTATACAAAATATGTAAAGAAAATTTCAATTCCCATTTTCCCCAGATAAACTAAATCTTACTCATTTATTTGTGTACCAAGAGATAAGCAGGGACAACCGGGAAGTCTACTGCTTTGCTATAACTAAGGAATGTCTCAGGGATTTCTTCTGTTGTAAGCTGTTGGTAAGGCAGACAATGCATTGCTCTGTGAGTTGAAGCAAGGCATTTGGTTGCAGCCTTTGCTGGTGACTTCTTTTTCTACCTCTTCTATGTTTCCCAGGGGACCATCTTCACTTCTTCATAAGTTGTTATATATTTCTTAACGTCACACTAGGAATTATCAGTCAGATGTTCTGGTGCATTCTTAACGTTGCTACTACAGCAGCCAGATGGAGAGAGATGAGGACACTGGCAAAACTGGATGTCAACCTGTAGAAGAATGAAAATAGATCCATATCTATCACCATGCACAAAACTCAAGTCCAAATGGATTAAAGACCTCAATATCAGTCTGAACACACTGAACCTGATAGAAGAGAAAGTGGGAAGTACTCTACAACACATGGGCACAGGAGACCACTTCCTATGTATAACCCCAGCAGCACAGACATTAAGGGCCTCATTGAATAAATGGGACCTCCTGAGACTGAGAAGCTCCTGTAAAGCAAAGGACACTGTGGCTAAGACACAAAGGCAACCCACTGACTGGGAGAAGATCTTCACCAACCCCGCAACTGACAAAGGTCTGATCTCCAAAATATATAAAGAACTCAAGAAACTAGACCATAAAAGGCTAATCAACCCAATTATAAAATGGGGCACTGAGCTGAACAGAGAATTCTCAACAGAAGAAGTTCAAATGGCCAAAAGACACTTAAGGTCATGCTCAACTTCCTTAGCGATCAGGGAAGTGCAAATCAAGACAACTTTAAGAAAGAAAAGTTTTAAGAATAACAGATGCCAGAGCTAGACGAAATAACCATTACTTGTAAATCTTTTAAGCATTATAATTGTTTGAGATATTATTCCAAAGCAATGTATGTTCATTTGCTTCATATTAATGTAGAGTATGAAGTTGCTGTTTCTACAGGTTAACACACATGTGCTTCTAGAGGGGCAGCAAGCGCTCTGTCCACATGTTTGTCTTTCCCGTTCAAAGTTTAGAAAGGTTATCTTCCTGCAAAAGTCACCAGGATCTCTTTAGGAATGACTTGCAGGAACTAGAATTTGTCAAGAGGTTTCTTTTCTTTCACAAAGTCCCACAGTAGAATCTAAATGCAAAGGACTTCAATAATGAAGATGGGCCCTGATTGTGAAACAACGCTATTGGCTTCAGAACTTAGTGTTTTGCGAACAGACTACAAGGGTGTTAGTATCCCTTTTGCAGTGAAACATAGGTATGTCCTGGTGGAAGAGATAAAGACTGAGAAGCTTCTGTAAAGCAAAGGACACTGTGGCTAAGACACAAAGGCAACCCACTGACTGGGAGAAGTTCTTCACCAACCCCGCAACTGACAAAGGTCTGATCTCCAAAATTTATAAAGAACTCAAGAAACTAGACTGTAAAAGGCTAATCAACCCAATTATAAAATATACCCAAGAGAGGCCCTATCATACAACAAAAGTATATGCTCAACTATGTTCATAGCAGCATTGTTTGTAATAGCCAGAACCTGGAAACAACCTAGATGCCCTTCAATAGAAGAATGGATGAAGAAAGTATGGAATATATACATATTAGAGTATTACTCAGCAGTAAAAAATAAGGACTTCTTGAATTTTGCATACAAATGGATGGAAATAGAAAACACTATCCTGAGTGAGGTAAGCCAGACCCAAAAAGAGGAACATGGGATGTACTCACTCATATTTGGTTTCTAGACATAAATAAAGGACATTGAGCTTATAATTCGCAATCCTAGAGAAGCTAAATAAGAAGGTGAATCCAAAGACAAATATATAGGCATCCTCCTGAATATTAACCTTCATCAGGCGATGAAAGGAGACAGAGACAGAGTCCCACATTGGAGCACCGGACAGAAATCTCAGGGTCCAAATCAGGAGCAGAAGGAGAGGGAGCATGAGCAAGGAACTCAGGACTGCGAGGGGTACACCCACACACTGAGACAATCAGGATGTTCTATGTGGAATTCACCAAGGCCAGCTAGCCTGGGTCTGAAAAAAAGGATGGGATCAAACCTGACTTGCTGAACATAGCGGACAATGAGGACTACTGAGAACTCAAGAACAATGGCAATGGGTTTTTGATCCTACTGCATGTACTGGCTTTGGGGGAGCCTAGGCAGTTTGGATGCTCACCTTACTAAACCTGGATGAAGGTGGGCGGTCCTTGGACTTCCCACAGGTCAGGGAACCCTGATTACTCTTCAAGCTGATGAGGGAGAGGGACTTGATTGGGGGAGGGGGAAGGAAATGGGAGGCGGTGGCGGGGAGGAAGCAGAAATCCTTAATAAATAAATAAATTAATTAAAAAAAAGAAAAAAAGAGAAAAAGATTTTTAATTTTAATTTTATGTATAAAAAAAACTCAAAATCCAAAAAAATGTTAGCTGTGGCTGTTTCAGTAGAGGAGCAAAGATCATTTTCTAAAATATACATTGCATAGCATGGGCATTGGTGTTTCCTTATAGGTTCCAAAACAACACTTGTAATCTGTCACACTGAGACAGTTAACATCACACAGGCACAGATTCCAGAAAGGAGTCTCTATAGTGCATGTGTCCTACCTGAGGTCCCTGGAAATAACCAAATTCCCAAATATAGCATGGCTAGGATGATTTTGCCAGAAAGAAGGAGAGAGAGAGAAAGAGAGAGAGAGAGAGAGAGAGAGAGAGAGAGAGAGAGAGAGAGAGAGAGAAGGGGGAAGAAGAAAAAGAAAGACAGGAATGAAGGAATTGGTTTGAAATTAATTTAATGTAGCTTAATCAATTTAGCCAAATACAGACCTGTGAATTTTTTCTCTCCCCTTTGGATTATTCTAGATATTCTTTGAATATCTCTTTCTCTCTCTTTTCTTTCTACCTCTTTTTCATTCTAACAGATTTTCTTCCTAAAATTAAGAAAAAAAACCCATGTATGCATTTTGTTTTTCCATATAACTCCTCTTTCTACAAATTGTCAGTAGTGTCTTGATGCCAAAAGAAAGCTCAAATGCTTTAGTGACATTTAAAGTTCTCTGCCATCTGGCCTCATCTCACCACTAGCTGTTGCCTGGCTCTTGGTATGTCTGAAGGTAAATCTTCATCAACGTGACCTAATCACTGTTGCCCCTTTAACCTAATAACACAGAACTCAGCAAGACAATACCACCAGTGCTCTGAATACTAATTATCTTCATCCTTTCTTAAATTAAGTGAGTGTGTGGTGCATGTGTGTGCACACATGTACATACACACATGCCTTGAATCTTTATTTTTATACCTCGTATTCCCACATTCTCTGGATAATTTGTCCACATCTGCACAGCTCTGGGAGGCAGTGGGGCCAGAATTAAAAACAAACAAGCAAACAAACAAACAAAAACCTTAAGTCTAGAAATGAGAAAGACTGAGTTTTCAATCCAGCCTTAATAGGAACAGGATCTCGAATGAGTATCATAACACATTTCCTCATTACTAAAAATGGGCCCATAGCTATGTCCTGTAGCTAAACTTCAAATTAGTAGAGGTAATCTTAAAATGTATTTTGAAGACAATGAAATACTTTTGACTACTACGTATGATCATTTTCTCCAGAAGAGCTAGCATTGTGGTGTGTTGCTCCCCATCGTACAAATGTTGTGGCTGTTACTATAGTACTTATAATCTGTAGATAAGTAATAGAACAAAAAAATCCTTCTCCAAACTTAAAAAAAAAAGATGTGAAGAATGGCTTTCCAAGCCAAAATAACTGTAAACCGGCTTTTATTACTCATATTCCACTGCCTCTGCTATGGTAGAATCAATCATTAACAAGTCTTCCCTGATAGACTCCTTGAACCAATCAACACCTGCCCTTTTGTATCTCCTACATCACCTTCTCTTTGCTGCCCCCTACCTACAGGTGGCTCAGTCTCTAGTCTCTTTTATATCTGCTCACACAATACCCCATGAGGTTGCTGCGACCACCATATATGAAACTGTAAACCTTCAGACTTTCGTATTTACCCCATCTACTTTATTTTCTCCATGCCCCTGTTCCTTCACACTCTACACCATTTTGACAAGCATTTGGCTTTGGGAGGCTGGTCTACCAGAATGGAAACCTTGTGGAGGAATTCCTTTCTTTATTAATTAGCCCGTCTCCACTACCCAGAACCATGCTCATCACATACTAAATACTCACTATTTTATAATAAATCAGTGGTTCACTTGAGTTCATGATTGATCAAATGACTCCATAATTTACTTAGGTAAAAGCTATGAACCTGTGTAAACAATTGTGTGGAAATGTAACACAGACAGTTTCTGTGGTTGGTTCCTACTGCTTTGTTTGTTGTTTTTAAGTGAATCTTTGTGCAGTCTCATTTACATAGAAAAGGGCAATGAAAACACTTTGAATTGGGGGATTCTGCCTACTTGATCAAGTTTCTGCCTTGCTCACTGGCTAGTGGGTCTAACTGGATCAACAAGTTGATCTAGTGAAAGACTGTCTTAATAAGATGGAGACTGATTGTGGAAAACACTCAAAGTTGGCCACTTACCCCCACCCTTCTCCATGCTCGCATACACAAACATACCCACAGACACATAAAGTACTTTGCTTTGGGAAAACCTGTTAGAATTGTGAACCATACATTGAATCTGTATAGTTCAAGGTCTCCCTGAATGCAAGAGCATTTACAGACACTCAAATCCTTTATGTCATCTGTGTACCTGCTCTATGAAAATCCATCCTTCCTTTAAATCTTCTTTAGATTGTTTCTGGTGCCTAGCACAATGTTGTCATATTGTCTTGATCAAGGAATAGTAACCAGACAAATAATTCTCTATGTCAGTTCAGATGTATTTGTTTCAACTGTTTTTAATAAACCATTGATTGAACACATGAGAGAAAATCCAGGGATAGTCAGAGTCTGTAGTGCCTAGTTCTTATATGCTAACTATGAACACATTCCTGCTTGTTTTAGTTTGCAATTGATCATATGTGAGTGTCTAAACAAAGGGAAATACTTTCATAGTATAAAGCTTCTATCTTCTGTGAAGATATTTCCCATCACAAAGCAAGTATGTCCAATGTAAATCTTAGGATGAACTATAAAATAGGATTGTGAGCTATAAGGTACTTTAGAATGGAGCCTTTGTTGGCCTTGCCTTCACATATGCTGTCTGTCATTATCACTTCCCACTCAGAGGCAAATTAGCATCATTAGAACCAGCCCTGGCAAGAACCTCCCAGGGCAGCCTGACCTGAACCTCTCCTAAGCCTCACATCCCTCCTCCAAGAGAGACTCCATATATTTTGTTTCTGCTTCCCAGATATGCCTTTCTAAAATTTATCCAACTGATAAATTTTTACTGACCTTCTAGGCTCGCATAAGGGGGTTGGTCTTTCAAGAGTCCTAGGATTGCCATTCTGGCACAATTAAGCCCCCTGAAGCTCACTTTCATGATATATGTATTTCGGGTATGACAATTAACATACACCACTGGTTTTGGTGAAGTACAAGGAATGTCCAAACCCTTGGTTTGTCCATACCTTAAAACCAGAAAACACAAGTTTTGTTTTGTATCACCAGCACCAAACGTGGAGTTAGCCCTCAGTTCAAGTTAATGAACTGAGTTTTGAATTGTGTTTATTCTTAGTGAGACTGAACCCTGGAATATAGCTACTCAAAACCTAATTGGTTTCAGATTAAATAATTATCTGGTTTTTTTAGATATAAAATTATAGTGGTATTTTTACAGGAATGAAACACTGTTTTGGACTTGGGAGGATGACTCAGTCAGTAATGAGCAATGTGGCTGCCACACAAGCATGGAGAGCTGAGTTTGACCCACAGTGCCAACATGGAATTCAGGTACAGTGATGCACACCTAGTTCCAGCACCAAGGAGGTGAAGATGAGAAGATCCTTTGAGTTTGCTGGTCATCTGGATTAGCTGTGTAAACTCCAAGTTCAGTGAAAAGCCCTGTCTCAAAAATAACATGTAGTGGTTTTAAGGAAGACGGCTGACACTGACCTCTCGCCTCCTCTGGCATGTGCACACAGATATAAACATATGGAGACAATCACACAAACAAAAGGAAGAAAACACATTCCTCCAAGGTAATATTTCCTTCCATATAAAGCACGTTGACCTGTTCTGGTCTGGTTTCTGGTGCTATGATCAAACAGTCTGATCAAAACAAGGAAAGGATTGTTTTGGCTTCTCCATCCCAATCACAGTCCATCACTGAGGAAAGTGAGGGCAGAAAGTCAAGCAGGAACAGAAGCAGGAACCTTTAAGGAAAGCTGCTTGTTGGCTTGCTCCCAGACTCGCATTCAGCTGCTTATACAGCCCAAGATACCTGCCCAGGCAAGGCACTGTGTGTTGTGGACTGGGCCCTCCTACATCTCTCAAGGAAATTCTACACGGACATGGCCACAGGCTAGTCTGATGGAGGCAGTTCTTCAACTGGGATTCTGTGTTATAACACTGGGCTATTCATAGCAGAAGATACTGGGAGATCCCCTTACACAGATTACGGGCCTCTAGGCCTCTTCACTCTTTCCTTCTCACATTTGACTTTTTAATCAGATCAGAGAGTTTGGAATCAAACTGGTTCTCAGCCAGGCTAAACTTCTCCTTCCCACCCCTGCCCCCGCAAAGTGGAACTACTCATAGAAGATGGGTTCTTTTAAAACATTTTTTTATTAATTCAATATTTTCATTTATTTTATATCCCAACTGTACTTTCCCCTCCCTCCTCTCCTCCCACTCTCACCCCACCTCCCTTTTACCCCCCAATCCACATCTTCTCCTCCCATTCAGAAAGGGACAAGCCTCCCATGGACATCAACAAACCATAGCACATGAAATTGAGGTAGGACCAAGCTTCTCACCCTGCGTCAAGACTGGACAAAGCAATTCAACATTGGAAATAGATTCCCAAAAGCCAGCGCAAGCAGCAGGTCCAGGTTCTGATCCCACTTCTAGAGGTCCCCAAACAAGCTACACAACTATCACATGCACAGAGAGAGAGAGAGAGAGAGAGAGAGAGAGAGAGAGAGAGAGA
>NC_022022.1:49592558-49608585 GCF_000317375.1 Microtus ochrogaster
AGAGAGAGAGAGAGAGAGAGAGAGAGAGAGAGAGAGAGAGAGAGAGAGAGCTTGCTTGCTTGCTTGCTTATTGGTTGGTTCCGTGCAGGTTTCCTAGCTGTTGATCCAGAGTCTGTGTGCTCCCGTGAACTCAGACGTGCTGTCTGCGAGTTCCTCCAGCATGACTTTGACATCCCCCCACACCCTGTCCCTACTATCCCTCCCTGCTCTCTTTAGCAGGACTCCCAGAGCTCAGCCCAGTGACTGGCTGTGGATATCTGCATCTGCTTCTACTAGTTACTGGATGAAGGCTCTCTGATGACAATTAGGGAGCCACCAATCTAATTACACGAGACGGCCAGTTCGCCAGAGTGTATTAATTTTTATAGAATAATAAGATTTCATTCTGACATTACACACACACACATACACACACACACACACACACACACACAATATAGCTTGATTATAAATTACAGACATATGGGAGTTTGCTTATGATGGTCAAATAGTATCTTGAGGTAGAAAGCTTTGACTATTGGAAATTCCATTATAATTTTGAGTTTTAATATCAAGATACCAATTTCTCTTCAGAGGTTATTCATACCTAAAAATGAGAACAATATTAACAGTAGAGTGAGTATTTTAGACTACCATCTTCCTTTCACTTTGCTCTTATTTTGCAGGTGGTTTAGGACTCAGGTGTTGAAAAAGAGGTTTTTCAAGGAATCTTTGAAACTACAGGCAGCTTGTCTAATTCATTATGCTCATGCTATAGTATGTATTAAATGCCTTACGTAGCAAACTTGCTGCATGTGTGGAGTTTTATCCGTGCATCTCAGGCAACATTTGGTGTGTAGATAAGGATTAACACAAGCAAATTGCTCACTATGACTTTGAAAAGTGAAGTCATCTCTTTCATGTACTTAGCTAGCAAGCTAAGTAGAGCCTCTATCCCAGTTCTTCCCATTCTGAAGAGATACCTATGGGAGAAACAGCATATAGTCCATTTCTCACTGGGAACATGGTAGAGTCTTCACTCTCTGGATCTACTCTGGCTCACTAGTTTTGATTTTATGTATCTTAACATGCTTTTTATCTAGTGTGAATTTCTTATCAGTCTCCCTTTTTCACTTTCCTCTGAGAGAGAACTCTAATGAATAAAATGTTTGTCTTTCCATTGTACTAAAGAAAGCATTTAAGAGAAAGAAAGAATTTTTGAAGTGTCATGTCAGATAATGTCTGTTTGCTAATCATGTGTGATTATGAGTGACAGGGTGGTTTATCTTTTCATTTTATAATATTAGAGTGGTATAAAACACGAGAATGTGAAACTAAACAAATTACCATGACATTAAAATGTATTTTCAGGGAGATAGGGGAAAATCGTGTCTCATCACTATCTATAATTACAATTTTCCAATTTCACTGAGAAATCATCATGGGCTATCTACTTTTATATGGAAATTTTGATTTTCATATAAGATTTTTATATTTTAATCGCACTGCATGTTTTTAGCAGAAAAAGCATGCTATATTATGACTCATTATTAGTTTGTTGCATTTAACTAAAATCTGCTTTTTTCTAACATGGGCCTTGAGTTCAGACTTTTTTTCAGATATATAAGATCATTTCATTTAAAAATTATATGTTTTCTTTCTTGAACCTATAAGTGTTAATGATTAAATATTTGCAATGTAGGGCCCATGTAATTCCCAAATACACACTGGGTTGGTGGCTGACTTGTCTCAGCAGGGCAATATCCTACATCTGCAGTCACAGGAAGTGTGGATCAAGTACTATAGTTCCAGAGTTTATCAAGACTTTCCATAGCTCCAGTTAATTCACTTGTTGGATGCTGTAGGAGCGTTGTTATACTGATCACAATCCTGCCCCAGGATTAGCAGTATGTCTCTCTCATGATATCTGTATCCTATGAATGCTTTTGCTCATGAACAGTATTTCTAAAACATCTCTCCCTTGTTCATATTCCATTTTGCTCTTTTGTGAGTATACTTGTGAGTGTGAATATATATGTGTGCATATTGGAATGTATGTGTCTGTAGGTGTATGCGTGTGCATGTACATGTATCTGACTGCAGGTGTATATGTGTTACATATCATCCTCAACTGTTTCCTATCTTGTTAATTTGTAGTTACTCTTTGGCCTCTTGTATTTTTAGGCAAGATCTCAACAAAGCCCTGAATAGCCTTCAACTTGCTATATAGACAAGGCATTTTGACCACCGTGCTGGCTTTGAACTCATAGAGATCTACCTATATCTGCCTCCTAAATGCTAGAATTAAAAGTGTGTGTGCCACCATACCATGCTACTTCTTTTGAGACAGGAACCTTCACCAAACTTGTAGGTCACTGATTTGGTGAGGCTGCCCTGTCTACATGTCCCAGTTCTGGGATTTCATGTGCGCTTACACAGCCATACCCTGATATTTTACTTTGATACTTGAGAGGGAAATTGAGGTCCCCATATTTGTGAGACAAGAATTTTCCTGATGGAGCTATTTTTTCTCTGCAATATCTCTATCACCAAAATTCACACAACTGAAGAAAATTAAATGAATATGTTATTTCACTTAAATTTTCAATTATTATAATATATTCTCAACTAAGAATACAAACTAGTCATAGAGAAAGGTCCATCCTTGGTTTGTGATCAGCCGTGTTTGAAAAGTGGAGGACACTGATGATGTAGACCAATCAACTTTCTTAAAAATGATTGTTTAACCTGCATGTCACCTTTATTCCCTATGATAGCTGGTGAAAAATTCAAGAGCTTAGAAAGAAATGTGATTTTACAACTAGAAGAAAACGAAATGTCATTGAAAGAAGCAAGAGAGTCCTTATTGATTGAATAAAGTCTCAAATATTTATAAAAGGGCTTATTGTATGCCTGATACTATATCTTAGGAAGCTGACCCCAGATGGTTGCTGAATTTTTCTTCCATTTGGCAGAATGTTTGCATTAGGTTATACTACTTGAGATTCAATTACTCAGAAACACACCTACAATAACCTCCTCTATTCATCAAGAATCTTTAGATTTCAAGAGAACAAAATGCTTCTAAAACTCTTTGGGATAAATCACCACTCTGTGCTAGTCTCACTTCCGTTAAAAGTATACACCTCTATATTAATGACTGCAAAGTTAAAACTAGAGACCCTTGGGCCACACTTGGAGGCATCCACCTTTAGTCCAAGTAATCAGGAGAATTCCAGGCTAGCCTCATCTACACAGCAAATTTCAGGCCAGCCTCAGCTACCTAGTGAGACCCTTTCTCAAAGAAACAAAATAAACAAAAACAAAAATAAGTGACTCCCTAGACTTCCTGGTACCTCGGTTTCTTATTGGAAAGAAAACAGAACAGTTTCTTCCAACTCGAGGCACTGAGAGGTAGAAAGGGAGAAAACCCATTATCATTGGTTTGTTGGCCTGAAAGGGTGTGAAGAAAAGAATTCTCTCCATCAGTATCCTCTCGTGTCATTTCTAGCTCTGCAATATGAGGAAGGTCCCTGACTCTGGTGTGCAGCTCAAGCTTTGAGGAAACCAAAAGAAAAGTTCTTTTCCAATATTTATATTATTTTATTGTGACCTTGTAATGCAGGCTGTGGGTGTAGCTTCCCTGATAGGACAACTCTGCAATGTTCCAGAAAACTAGTCTGGAGCCCTCACCTTTATGCTTTCCAATCTTGTTTGCTTGAGATCACGTTTAACTCTCTCTCATAACTTTTTCCGCTTCTGTATCTTATGCTTTCTGTTTGTGTAATTAACTCTGGTCACTTGGAAGGCTTCAGCTATACTGAATTATGGAAAGAATCCATCGCTTAATATTTCTGAGACACCCTGCCCTAAGTGCACATCATCAGGATGGATTCCTCCTATAGCCCCTGTAGCTGGGACAGTTCTCAGTGAGTCCTGTTGACTGTGAGAAGGGCATGTGCTCATAGCTGATCTCTGTTGAAATAATAGCGGCGAGGCTGTGTCCCCAGCACCCAGCCGCCTGCACGGCTAGCTTTATACCCGAAATAATTACACGGAAACTGTATTCTTTTAAACACTGCCTGGCCCCATTAGTTCCAGCCTCTTATTGGCTAGCTCTTACATATTAATCTAACCCATTTCTATTAATCTTTGTAGCCCACGAGCTGGCTTACCAGGAAAGATCTTAACCTGCGTCTGTCTGGAGTGGGACAATCATGGCGACTCACTGACTCAGCTTCTTTCTCCCAGCCTTCTGTTCTGTTTACTCTACCCACCTAAGGGTTGGCCTATTAAGGGGCCTAGGCAGTTTCTTTATTCCTTAACCAATGAAATCAACAGATTGATATATGACACTCCCACATCAGATCTCACCTCAGTGGTCATCAGAACTTATAAAGCTGTATTGCACCAAAGCTCTACTGCTGTATTGTGTTCTAACCCTAGATTCAAACCTGTAAAAATGAACTTCAGTTCAAAATGTGTAACCAAAGAGGTAGTATTTCTCGAAGCAAATGTAAGTGTCAGTAGTAGTAGTGGAAGAAATAGGCCAGAGGTGGGGAGATAGCCATGAGTGCAAAGACACTTGATACCAAGCAGGATGACCAAGTTTGATCTCTGAGACCCATAGAGTGAAAGGAGAAAGCTGACTCCTATAAGTTTTCCTCTGATCCCCATGTGCGCACAAACATGGAAACAAATAAATAAGTGTAAACAAAATATTTTATTAAAAAGAAAGAATACCTACAATCTCAAAACATGAGAAGATAAGGCAAGAGAATAGACTCTCAAGCTCAAGGTCACCTGGTTCTATAGTAAGAGGCAAAAGTGGACAGAAAGAAGGTAGGGAACAAGGGAGGGAGGGAAGGAGGGAGGGAAGAACTCAAAGCATAACATCAGGTGTACTCAGCACATTTTCTATGAAATGCAAACACTTTTGGGAGAATTGAGATTTTTAAATCTTTTACATATTAGTTGGAATTTGTTCAATCTGATTAATCTTTGTTTCAGTTTTAATGAAGAATTGTTAAATAGTGAGCATTAATTTTAGAATATTCATTAAAAATTTTCTACTCTGCTGTAGACTATAATCTCTCCCCTTATGAGTCTTGCAAATGATTTACAAGACAATGGCATAATTCACTGCATGCCTAAGAAACACACTTGGAAATAAAATGTAATCCATACACAGAAGAAGGGAGACCACTTTGCTGGGGATTCCAGCAAAGCTTCAGGAAGGCAGAGACAACTTTGTGCAAGCTCACATGATGGTTTAAACTAAATTTAAAGATATGGACGGGTTGTACGGGTATATTGTAATGGGTTAAACAAAAAATTTATTGAGGAGTTTGTTAAAAGTGTATTCAAAAACTTGCCAGAATTTTTCTATAGTTACCACTATACAGTTTGCAAAATATTGCCGTGAGAGAACTAAAAGTGACTCTAGAATAGTTTGTGGTGATTTCTGGACATGATGTATTACAATTTGTTCATCCTTAATTCATGTTAAGTAGGATTTAAAATGGTTGAACTGGTAAGTGAGTGGATATACTCAGTTTGGCATGAGAAAACAGACCAAGATGATGTTCAATACACACTTTGGAAAATGAATTAATCTGAGATTTGGTGAAGGGACACTGGGAAGGTCACCACAGAGATTGAGAAGTCATAACAGAGAGTTTGAAAAGCTAGCAAGTGCATTTGGGGTCTCAGGTGTGTGTGTAGCTTTGTTTTGAAGTTTAGTCAATGATCGTATGTTATTTTAAGAAGTGGCTTTCTTTCTTTGCTCACACATTGGCCTTCTGAAGGCAGGGTGTGAGCTGTGGATATGGAGAAGCATTTCAGGTTATGTTGTGTGCCTTTGTAATGTGTTTATGGGCACAGTTTCTCTCATCACTTGAAAACTAAAAAGGGACATTTTGATTAGGTTTACATACTGTACATCAATCAATGCATAAATGGCAGCTTGTTTTCTTGAGCCACTATCTAACTGTGTTTCTGTTTTTATGCATTTTATAATTTTTTTGGGTCACAAATGGTCAGTTTTATACAGAATGGACAGCACAGCACTTTGCCAAAAACACATGGAGCATTGCCTAAACATTGTGTGTAACACCAGTTCTTGGTACTGGCTTCAGTAGTGCACTTTCACTGCCGTGAGTTATGGTGTTTTAATCTGTCATTAAATAAAATGTCCTTTAACTTAAAAAAAAAAGAAAAGCTAGCAGGAATAAGCAAAAATAGCAGATCTGATGCTTCTTGTGTTTGTGCCTGCAAATGCTTGTACCCCAAAAGGTAATTAGTTGCTTTGTGAAAATCTTTACAAGCTGTAAATAGCTGACTGGATTTTCATTGTGGAATGAACTATAATATCCCAGGTTAGGAAAAAGTAAGGCATTTCTGTAGTAATAGGTGTGGCAGGGCTGCGTTCCCAGCACCCCAGCTGCTTGGCTAGATTATGCCCCAAAATAATTACACAGACACTGTATTCTTTTAAACACTGCTTGGCCCATTAGCTCTAGCCCTTACTGGCTAATTCTGATATCCCCATCAACCCATTTCTAATAAACTGTAGCACCGGTCTTACCGGGAATATTCTAGCCTACGTCCATCCTGGGTCGGAGCTTCATCACATGTGTCTCAGAGAGTAGAGCTATACCCGCGTCCGCCCAGGAGCTGGGAGCATGGCGTCTCTGCTCCAGACAGCAGAGCTGTCGAGTCTGAGCTCACTTCCTCTTCCTCCCAGCATTTTGTTCTGTTTACTCCACCCACCTATGTTCTAAGCTATGAGCCCAAGCAGTTTGTTTATTACTTAACCAATGAAATCAACAGATTGATATATGACACTCCCACATCACATTTCTTTCCGCCAACTTTCCTAGATAGACAAACAGCTCTGACAGCCCCTGGTATAGCTAAACATCCAAGTCATTCAGTATTTTCAGCTGCAATTAGAACATTGCTTTGAACTACTTGGAGCCAGAAAGCTTACGCTACTTGATACAAATGCATCACACTGCACATGGAGATGGATTTGAATCTATTTGCATTCTTCTACATGTCAACATGCAAGTATGCCAGCACCATTTGTTGAAGATGCTTTTTTTCTCCATTGTACAGTTTGGGTTTCTTTGTCAAAAATCACATGTTCATAGGTAAGTTAATTAGTATCACGGTCTTCAATTTGATTGCATTAATCCACATGTCTGTTTTTTTGCTAATACACAAAATATAATTTGGGGGCATATATAGAAGGTAGAAATAACCTTGGTTTTGTAGAACTGAAACAATAACAAGAAAAAAAAGGAAGAGATTTGTTCATGTCAGAAAAACCACCATAATCTAACACAAAAAGGACCAGGGTACAACTAAAATCAATTATGTCAGTTTTCCCTTCTTGGTCCATGACCGTGCTCGGTCTGTAAGCAACAATAAAGACAGGATATTCCTCTCCTGATCTTCTACAAACAAAATACAAGAATCCTTTTGGGGTACAAGCATTTGCAGGCACAAACACAAGAAGCATCAGATCTGCTATTTTTGCTTATTCCTGCTAGCTTTTTTTTTTCTTTTTTTTAAAGTTAAAGGACATTTTATTTACTGACAGACTAAAACACCATAACTCACGGCAGTGCAAAGTACACTACTGAATAACAACAGGATAACAAATTGTAATTTTGCCTAGTTTAATTTTACATGTACATTAAAATCTCCAGACCCCAGCTAGCAATCGCTGTGTATATAGTAGGTAGCGATATCAGCCTCAATTTTCTCATCTGCAAAACAAAAATAAAAATAATTTCTTCATATGATAACTATTGCTTACAGAGTGCATGCTGTGTTAAACATTTAGCTCACAATCTCAACCAGTATGTCTTCTGAAGCTAGTAGTTATTATTCTTGATAAGTTCCTTTTTGGATAAAAGGCATGCCTTTTTCTCCTCCTCAGAGATGTCTCCAATTTTGAATTTATTGTTTGCTTGAGAATAATTAGCATGTTTGCCGTGCTCAGTGCTGTTCATTTTTAAAGGATAGGAACAAGAGACTTTAGCCCTGTGCAACCACTTCAAGAATAGTCTCTCTAATGACAAGAATGCTCTGTAGTTTGAATCTTTCATTATACCCTTGTGTATGGTGCATTGAGAAGAATCCTCATCTTGCTTAGATCTGTAGAACAAAGTGTGCTTAGCGGCACACCAATTATGATAGTCAAGTATTTTCAAGATGGCTGAGTGGGATATGTTGAACTGTGCTTGTGTGATTAGCTTCATTGATTTCTATACAAAATGCAGTACTTAACTTCAGTAAGTACAGTTGTTTAGTGGTTCAAGGAAGTTTACCCTTCCTCTGAAATTCACAAGGAATAGACTGTACAAAGCCAGCCAATGTAAGAGTCGCCATAATAATTCACCAAGCAAGGTGCCTCAGGAAGATCTGTAATTGGTCTCCCAATTTGAACATATTAGACCCATCTCATAACACAGATGTGTATTTTCAGTCTTACTTAAGGATAATGGCATGCAATTATTTGCAAACAACTATTGATTACTTTAAAAATAAATACAGATCCATCACATGGGAGTCTCCACTGTTCCTTTTGTTCAAAAATGTTTTACTGTCTTGTAGTTGAAATAATGATGTCTTCTGCCTGGAAGATGATAAGCCATTCATTAAAAAATATGGAGGCTTTTAACACAATGAAAAAACCTAAGTAGAAAACTGATGGTTAATGGATCCACAGCAATAACAGACATGAAATTTGGTGAACTCTTAACTCATCATTCTTTTCATCTATCCGTCTAATTATTTCTATGGCGCCTATGATCAAAGTTATTTAGGCGAACTGACAGACATATGAGAATTTCAACATAATAAATGAAAGAAGGAAGCTTTGCACATGCCTGTACTTGAATGAACGCATATTGACGTGCATTGGCTTAATGACACAATGTCTAGAGTGATCTCTAAGCTCCCTGGGCAGGAGTCGGTACATATCTTTAAACATGGACTTTTTTTCCCTTGCCTTGTTTTGCTTTGGAGTGAGTGTTTATTTGGTACTTCAGGTAACATTTGACCAACTAGCTCTTCTCAACAACTTAATGGCCATTAGATCCAAAATCAGGCAAGTATATCTGATTGTCAGAAGAGCAGCTCAACAGTTCGGTGTCAAGCCGGAGGTAGTAATCATGACAATACAGAAACAAAAATCAGGTAACATAACACCCTGCAACTTCTCCGCACTGTGCTCAGTGTCCTGTGGCACATGAGCAACAGGGTCGTTGAGTAACTAATAAATAATTCCAGCAGATTCTGAAAACACTGTTTCCAAGTGTTTGCGCAGACTAATATTGAAAATATTTCCTCAGGACTCTTCTGGTAATTGGATTTCGTTTTTTGTAGCATCAGAAGTACTGGAGATTCAAAGTGGAATTCCAAATCAGTCCCTATTATTCCTCCATGTTTGTCTCTCTTATCATCCCTTGATGATAAGAATAAAAAGTTTCCACGGCTGTATCCTATCTGCCAATTGTTGTCTCTTTTGCTTTCTGCCCCACAGACTCATTAAAAAGCTCTATTTTTGAGGTCTTATATTATTCCATCTTTGAATGCAAGGATGATGGCCAAGTGACAGGGTTGTTTGCATCTATGGACCACTGTCCCTTATATCATCATCACATAATTAGTAAATTATAAATATTTCTTTGATTTCATCTTCTTGTATCCTCAGACAACGTCAGAAAAGCTCTGCCAAGGTTTTGTAGCACCCCCTCGTACACAATAAGCTTAGTATGATGCAAACAGTCATTTCACAAGGACTCAGCTCTATGGTATTAGAGACAATAATGCTCTGAGCTTCCGTCTGAGCATGATAACACATGTTTGTGTGGATTGTGTTGGCAATGCTCAGAAGAACATGAGCTAGTTACCTCATTCATTCAGTCACTCGCTCATGAATTCAGTCAATACACATCTGAAATCAGTAAATATATTATGTATTTCTCTAGTCTGATGGTTCCGGAAGCCTGTTGTTCCAGTTGGAGAGTGAGTTTTCATGAAAAACTTAACTTTCTTCATTCTTCTGTTCCTTTATTTTGAAAGCTCACAGATAACATTCAAAATTTATCTGAGAAATTTTGTATTTTTTTATAAGCTTGCAATTTCTAACACCTATTTACATCAGAGAAGAGCTTCTAGGTTTTGTATGATTTACTTTTCCCCACCTTTCCTGTTATTATAAATGGCATAAGTAGCTCTGAATACCTACATACAATTTGACTTTTGAGCATGCTGGGTGTTTATCTTGTCTAAAATCTACTGTCATGCTTTTCCTATTGTTGCACTTTCTCTAACCTTAGGCAAGAGACCAAAGCTTGATCAAGGATCTCTTTCCTTATGCTTTGGTTCTCATTTGAGTTGGGGTAGCCAACATTTTTCTAAACTCGAATCAAGCCACATTCAGAGATCAAATGTCATATAGCAAGATCATAAACACATGATACACATTTATTTTAAGACTAATACCAATTTTGGTGCCAGGTCATAGTTCAGAATCTCTTGGGATAGGAAGTTTTCACAGACATAATGTCAGGTTCTCAAGGTCTTCCCAAAGGTTCTCTCAATTTTCTCTGGGACATGTAAGAAATCATTTGATCTCACTCAGGTATCAATTGCAGAGATGCTGTCTTTGGTTATTTATTGGTCCTGTTATTTTTTCCTAATAAAATTGTTTGAATGTTTTCATGGTATAAATTTTAGGTGAGTATATTGGCTTTCTACTCCAAATAAATATAGAAATAATGTGTGTATCAATAAAGAGAATGAAGTAAATATTATACAGCATCATAAGAAAGACTGTTTAGAACTTACTCTTTGCAACTTATCTGTTGAAGGTATCTCAAAGAACAGCATAAACAAAGCCTCATCTAGGCGTATAGGGCTGAGAGGAGATGGTATTCACCTGAGTGTGTTCTTACAAAGAAAATGGTGTTTGGTGCTTAGCAAGCATTCCCTTTCTGAGGAAAATCAATACAACTCATTTTATCATAGGCTGATAGAGGACTAAAATCCAGATGAAGTTAAATGTGATTTTATTTCCTTTTACAAAGACAAGATGGTGTCTGATGAGCAAAGAGGTCCTTGGTGATCATTGCTGGAGAGATGTGGCAGCTGTCTGTCACATTAGCCTGCTTTAAAACATCTGCAAATGGAAGCTGCTAACATATGGAAATAAAACCTTTTTGTTAAGTGATTAGATGCTCTGGGCTTCAAAGAGAGTTGCAGCATCGTAATTACTTGGACTATAGCTGCTCTGGTTAAAACAAAATACGCAAGGTGAAAACACAAGCAGAATTAAGCATTATTATTTCAACCCTGAAACTGAGGCTTTATCTTATCGCAGTGATGCTCTTCAATGGAAAACTGAACTTGTGTTAATCAGGCTTCCTGATTACAGACGGGGAAAGTGTGAGGATTTTTTTTAGAGCCTCCTTTTTATTACAAATGAAATGCCACCGAGATGGCTTAGAGAGAAATATTTTGCAAAAAATAAAAAGCTCTTCAGGTTCTTATAAATAGACTAACTTCTGAAATGTACAACTTCTGCGACTTTTTATGCATAAAACATTTAAGTTACTTCATTTGCATAAATGATTGGATTGTTCTGCTGTCACTGACTCAGATGTACCTGTGTGGCCTCTCTTCTCCATGAAGTACCTTTAGTGATTTCAGTACATTAGACTGCAATTTGTCTTGAATACGAAAAACCTGAAGATGAAGTAGCTGTAAATAACTAAGTAAATAAATAAAGCCATAACAATGCAAAGGAGAAGCACAATGCTGGAGATTGAATAAATGGGGAATTGCAAGCCCGGAATATTGATTCAAGACTCTAGCTCTCAGCATATTTGTCTGTCTTATTTGTCCTGTGTTTCGTATTGTTAAGTAGGTTAAGCAAAAATATAAGCATATAAGAATCTTCATTATTCTATGTGTAATTGCTACCAGGTTGCCCACCTTCTTGGATAAAGTTGAATATCCAGACTTTGAGTAATTGATTATAAAAGTAACGTTGCTTTAATATCAGGTTATGTTTAAAAATATTCCAACATGGACAATTTTTTTCGTTGTGGCTTCACAAGGTCTCAGGACTTTCTTCAATGCAGCTACTAGTTATTTCTGAATGGTAAGAGAAGTCACCACAGGAACTACAAAGCTTGGTTGCCACTTCACTTGTCATCCAAACAACATAGGGTGCATATCTCTGAATATCAGGCCAATTTTAAACTTTATACGACTCAATACAGATGTGAGTTTGCCCACATCACTCAGTGACAGAAAGCATCCATTGCTCAGTGCAAGTCCATAGGGATTTATGTGGCTCAAGTCCTTTGGATTCCACTTCTCATAGCCTGTGTTTCTGAATTAACCAGAAGCTAGAATGAAGCAGGTAAAATTTTAGAGTAACGCTTTCTAAATTACCCTCATAGCAAGAACCGAATGGAGTGCAGGCCTAGGAATGAACTCAGTAGACTACTGTCTGTCATGTACAAAGGAAGTTCTTGGGTTCAGTCCTCTGCACTACGTAAACCAGTGATGGCTGTAAATGTTTGTCATCTCGGCACTGGGAATGTGGCCGTAAGACCAGGAGTTCAACTTCATCGTAAGCTACCTGATGAGTTTGAAGCTAGTCCGAGACAGACGGGACCTTGGCTAAGAAAGAAAGTGAAAGAGGGGGGAGGATGAAGGGAGAAAGGGGGAAAAAAGGAAAAGAAAAACAAGAAGAGGAGGGGGAGGAAGATAACCGTGACAAGCCCCTTGGTTCAGTCCGACTCTGCAGTAGACCCACTTCCTCTAAATAAGCTCTAAGATCCACAGTTTCACCAGGAGCTCAAGAAGTCAGGGTGGAGATGCTGCCCACGAGTTCATCCTAAAGGTCACTGGAATCAGGACGGGTGCTCACACCTGAGAGAGATGCATTCTTACAACCTCTATTGTTGGTGTTGCCAATCTGAGTTCCCAGCAATTATAACTATCAACTCATGCCATCATTTTCAGTTGAATCAGACAAACATGCAAGGGAACTAGATACCAGTGCTTGAGAACTTCAGAAGTAATGCACAATGGTTCAAATTTCCCCATGATTACAAACAGAATAATCAGGAATCTATGAGCTCAGGAGACAAAAAAAAAAAAAAAAAAAAAAAAAAAAAAACAAGTTTACATCATATCGTGATCTGCATCTGATGTGCTTAATCACATTCTTTCTAGTATTAAACTGTATCCAAAACAAAAAGAAGTAAAAACAATTCTCCCACATCGGAGAAGTGTTTAAAAGGCTGTATTGCTGTATTCTCTCTATTTATAGATGTGTGTAAAATACCCAAATGCTGACACTGGTTCCCAGGGCTCGGTGTGCTCAGATTTTATGTCAAATCTCATTGTCCTTTGGCCTGAGCCTTACTAACAAAGAAAAAAATGTCAATTTTTTTTTTGGTAGAAATTCTTATTTCTTCTCTGGCATTTTTGTCTTTTCCCATCTCCCTTGCCAGCAATTTTGGGTTATTTCTGCAGTTTAATTTGATCATGCTTAGCACAGTGAGAAATTGGGCTGATCTTGTGTTCTCCTTTTGGATCATTTACTGCAAAATGTTCTAGATCCTACTAAATGGCAAGCTTCTCTGACAACCAAACCCAGGAGAAGCTTCCTTAGATGTCTCTATAAAATACTTGAAAGTAAAAAACTTTCCTTCAAAATGAGACTAAATGTTCTCTGCAAGAGTTAATTAGCTCTAAGTCTGTGTGTGTGTTATTAAATGTGCTTTGGAAAACTTATAAATCATACAAATCATGACAGGGAGGTGGGGCAGAGGGAGGAAGGGAGGAATGATGGAGGGAAGAAGCCTTTTCTTCTTGTTAAAACACAAACCCTTTTAATGAAAAAAAAATAACTTGTTAATATGGATCCTTCACCAAATTCTTTCTCTACAATAGAGAAGACACATTAGCATAACTAACTTCTTTGTAAATGTTTGACCGTTGAGCTAGTCCAACTGGGGATAGGATTAAGCTTTTGAGAAAGAGTTTTTGCTCATGTGATATGGGGTGTCTGTGTGTGAGAGCATGAGTGTGTGTGTTCTCTACATCATTAATAATACAGTTTGCAATTTCTGAGTATGGTCTCTACTTAAAATACAGCATCATTCTCCATGGATCTGTCGTGTTGTTATTCTGCAGCATTGGGAATTGAACCCAGGGCCTCCCACATTCCAGACTATAAATATACCACTGAGCTATATGTCAGCCCTTTTCTTAGTTCTTACTTTAATACCAGTTCTCACTAAGTTTCCAAGAATGGCCTTGAACTCTCTCTCTGTATTTCAGCTTTACTTTGAACTTGTCATCCTCCTGCTTTGGCCTCCTCAATCGCTGAGACAGCAGGCCTGGGTCATTAACTCAGCTATTCGTCCAGTTTTTTTTTTTTTTTTTTTCGAGACAGGGTTTCTCCGTAGCATTTTGGTTCCTGTCCTGGAACTAGCTCTCTTGTCGACCAGGCTGGCCTCGAATTCACAGAGATCCGCCTGCATCTGCCTCCTGAGTGCTGGGATTAAAGGCATGCGCCACCACCGCCCGGCTCTATTCATCCAGTTTTATGTCCCACAGTTCTTCAGAAACCATTCCCTCAATCTATATGAAGATAAACACATGAGTTGTAGGGAAGGTTCCATGGTTAAGAGAGGGCACTGCTCTTGCAATGGATGAACTTCAGTTCACAACCTCATTCAGCTTCTAAGGGCACATATGTTAAGTGCACACACCTACACACAGACGCACAGATATCTATACATAATTAAAATTAATTGAAATCTCTTTTAAAAGATAAACATGGTTTCTTTTTTGAAGCAATTCAAAATGAATTCTGGCCATATGGAAAGTTCAGTCTAACTATATTTTTAAACATAGTTCTGACTTACAGGTTAATATCTATATCACAAAAGAAAAATAGAGAAAGAACTTTAAAAGTTAAAATCCTGCTCCCTCCTCGCACTGCTGGCCTTTGTTGGTGTGCTTTCTTCAAGCCCCAGGAATAAGATATGACTAGCTTCATTTTGACTGTCCTGGTGCAGTGGGGTGGACGAGGCTTGACCTGAGCGAGGGTCCGTCCATATCTACTTCCACTTCCTCTCATTTTCTGCATCCTTCCAAGTTGCCTCAATTGCCAAACAGTAGGTCTAATAAGCTACCTTGTGGTGTGATACATCTGAAAGAAAGCTAACGGAAAAGGCTGTGCAAGGCACATTTCAGGGAAAGACATATATCTGGGAGCCAAATTCCTGATGTGAACAGTCCGGTTTTGATCGTTGTATGGTATATCTATTTGAATAATTAAAATTTCAAATAAAAAACTAAAAACAAAACAAAACAAAAAAAACTAGGAACTGTTCTAGTGATGGCATTATTTTCCTAATGGGAACTTACACTGAGGGTCCCCACAGGAATTCTCTGAACAATCAAAAGTGTTTGCTGGACTCCTGCAGAGCAGTTCTGTGGCCACAGAATTCTGAGATCTTACAAAGATCCCTCCAAGTTCCTCACTTACAGCAGGGCTCACTAAGGACGTCAGGGGCACATGTCAGTAAAACGATGATAATGTGCAGTTGTTTTCATACCCATAGAGTGGTGATGCTCGCAGCCTGGGTTGAAGAAACTTTTTTTTTTTTTTTTGCAGAGAACCAAGATTAATACAGTCTCACCACTTGTCACCATGCTGGGAATATCTGACCACTGAGTGCTCCGTCCTAAAGTGTACATCAGTACCATCTCCTGCAAGGCCAAGAAAAGATGATGGAAGAGGAGACAGAAAGATCACAAGTGTGCAGAAGAGTGATAGAAAAGACTTGCCAGCTACAAGCAGAGCCACTGTGGCTGTCCGCACAAGATGGGCACACACTGAGCCACTGCAGCTGCCTGCACAAGATGGGCACACACAGAGCCTCTGCAGCTGCCTGCACAAGATGAGCACACACAGAGCCTCTGCAGCTGCCTGCACAAG
>NC_022022.1:49608845-49651716 GCF_000317375.1 Microtus ochrogaster
GCACAAGATGGGCACACACAGAGCCTCTGCAGCTACCTGCACAAGATGAGCACACAGAGAGCCTCTGCAGCTGCCTGCACAAGATGGGCACACACCGAGTAAAATACAGGAAAGCATAATAGGGACAATTGCAGAGAAGAAAGGAGTAGGCAAGAATGGGAAAGAGATGAGATCATTGGTAAAATGATCATGATGCATCCTACCATGTATGTGATTATCAAACATAACCGTATATGTGTATGTAATTATCAAACTTAACCCTATATGTGTATGTAATTATCAAACTTAACCCTATATGTGTATGTAATTATCAAACATAACTCTATGTGTGTGTAATTATCAAGCTTTACCCTATATGTGTCTGTTATTATCAAACTTGACTCTATATGTGTATGTGATTATCAAACATAACCCTATACGTGTATGTAATTATCAAACTTTACCCTATCTGTGTATGTAATTATCAAACATAACTCTATATGTGTGTGTGCTTATCCAACATAACCCTATATATGAGTGTAATCATCAAACACAGTCTAAAAGAAAGTGTAGGGGCGTCGGGGTTCAGCACAGCCCATTGTGAAGTTCAACCCAAACATGCTCATATTTTGTTTGTATGTGTGTGTGTGTGTCTGTGTGTGCATGGAGTATGTTGTACATGTGTATCAATGTATGTGGGAGTGTGAGCTAGGAGCTGAACTTGAATGACTTCCTCGGGGGCTGTCTACCTCATTATTCCGAGACAGTCTCTCACTGAAGACAGAGTTCACAGACTCAGCTGGATGGGCTGGCCAGAAAGTTCCTTGGGTATAGTCTTGTCTTTGCCTCCACCAATACTCCTGTATTTGTATCCAGAATGTCAACTCAAGGCCTGCAGGAAGTTCTCAGAGATTAGAGTCTAGGTTTCCCGTACGTGGCAAACACAGAATCCAAGGCCACAATATCACTGAAGATAACGCTCAGTAACTTGCTGACCCTACACAGACAACTCTAACTGAATGCTTACTATGTTCCTGGCACATAACTCAGTACTTACATTATTTGGACTCAGTTAGTGCTTAGTTTATAAAAGTCGACTATCTCTCTGTTTTACAGATAAGAAAACCCAGGTCTGAAGAACTAAACTCAAAGTGGCAAAACTAAGGGAAGAAGCCAGGATTTGATTCCTGAACAATTTAATTCCAGTATGTGGATTCTTAAAGGTTTTATATTTTTAAATGTATCCCTGTGTATGTATGTGTTTGTGTGAATGTATGTCATGTGTATCGGTGCTTGCAGAGACCAGAAGAGGGCAGTGAATCTTGGAATGGAAATTATAAGTGGGTGAGAACCACCTGATGTGGGTGCTAGAAACCAAACTTCCGTCCTCTGGAAGAACAGTACCACTGACTTGTCTCTCTAGACTCAGCACACAGATTCAGAAGCCTCTTTTTTTCTACTTCTCTGTGAGAATTAAATACACACACAAACTGTGCATCAAAGTGCCCAATTACGGTGTCTAAACATTGGGTCCCCCATGAACAGACACATTTTCAACCATGAATAATTTAATTGAAAACAGAACTTGACTTGTGGATTAAGAGAAGAAACTAAAAATTGGTCCATTCCTTCCTCTCCCCACTTCTCTTTTCCCATCTACCTCTCTCTCTCTCTCTCTCTCTCTCTCTCTCTCTCTCTCTCTCCCTCCCTCTTTCTTTCTATTTTCTCTCCATCTTTGACACAGACAATATCTATGTGAACTTTACTGCAGTTTTCTGGATCTGATATTTTTCTGGTATTCCAAAACGTCTTCATGTTATCCCCAAATTACTCTTTTGAGAATTTGAGGTTAGAAGTAGCACGGCTCTGATAAGGTTTTCAACAGAAGCTTTAGATCACATGATTTCCTATAAAGCATACAATGCTCAGTATGGTCAACCTTTGTTCAGACTCTTCGTCGGAAATGTTTTCCATCCTCTAAATATTTTTTCATTTAAAGAGAAGTAAGCAGCATAGGGTCAGTTAACATAAGTGCCCTTGCTGTATATTTCAAAGCATATTGAAAAGCCTTAGGAATACAAAGACAGCTTACACATGCTGCACTGTCGTCTCAGGTACATTTGTAGCACTTAGTACTTAGTGTCATCTTTCTAATTTAGGAATCACACAAAATTTACTTGTTGAAGTAAATACCACCCCTTGGTTAGTCTATTCTCTTCAGAAACAGACATAATCCTCTAGATTCTATAAATGGCAATTCTCTGACGTTCATCATTTGTTCAGAGGTTCATGGGTGAAAAACTCTTACTGAATGGAATACCGAGTCCTTACACCTCCCAGAAAACACAGTGCTACTTTCAGGACAGTTTCCCTTAGTAGAAAATCAATCTTTAGGATGTCAAAGTGAAGAGATCAGCCAAAGTTAGTTCTTGCTATGGGCTTTTTGGATCAATGTTGTTAAATTTCTGGTGTCTTTGTCAAGAGAAAACTCAGGAAGTAGTTCAATACTGGAGTGTTTTGATAACTTTGTGGGGTTGCCTTGGGTACCACCCTTTTGATAACAATTGGCTTATGAAGAAATTCCTGGATTGGCGTCTTTAAAATATCTTTAAAGACACAGCAGTGTGTCTGTGTTTTTTCAGAATGGCCCACAAAACTGATTAGCTTAGGAGGAATACAAAGAACAGAGGTGTGTGTGTGTGTGTGTGTGTGTGTGTGTGAGAGAGAGAGAGAGAGAGAGAGAGATGCTATAATTTCTCTAATTTGTTGGTATTTCACCCTTCTATTTCTCTCATACTCTTACCATGACCTTACCTGTCTATATCTCATACAATATCCCAGGTGTGTTCCCACCTTCGAGTTTTTGTACTGGCTCTTATTTCTAACTAGGAGAAACTAAGTAGCTGATGCTTTGAGCTTGAGTTCTTTGTCCCCCCTCCATAAATATCTCTATAATGCTCTTTCTTGTTTTCTAACTAACGTCTTTACTAAAATATCACTTTTCTATTGAGTTCTCTGGGTCACTTCCTTTAAATCTAACAGCACGTGTCTACAAACCTGCAGTGCATATTCCTTCTGTGTCCATGCTCTCTGTAGCATTTGCCACCATTTAGCTCTATATAAGCTTCACTTCTTTGCTCATGGTCTCTCTGTACTTAATGGAGTGAAACCCTGGCAGAGGGCAGGGAATAATGTCCCTACTGCCTGTAAGAGCCCTTGGACTTATTAGCTAATAAAGACATGTTTACCAAACAGAAGAGTCTACCCTTGTACCAAACTAGAATCATTTGTATTCATTAAATGTCAAAGTTCAAGAAAAGCCCTTTTTAAAAAATTAAGAAGACAGATAGGAGCGTGTATGAAAGCAGGTAAGAGCACAGCAGTTGAGACTGTGAGTACAATACGAAACACCATGAAGCATTCTTTAAAGTTTAGAAAAAGTAGTATGCAGCCAGGTGGTGGTTGCACGTGCCTTTAATCCCAGCACTTGGGAGGCAGAGGCAGGTGGATGTCTGTGAGTTTGAGGGCAGCCTGGCCTACAAGAGCTAGTTTCAGGGCAGGCACCAATGCTACAGAGAAACCTTTTCTTGAAAACAAACAAACAAACAAAGAAAAAGAAAAGAAAAAGTAGTGTGCATTATTCGAGAGAATACATCATGACTTTAAGCAGCAGAGTACAGCATGGAGTGAGAACACATTCTGTGTGCACAGCCTGTTTTAAGAGGAGACCTACATGCTCACATCCACTCAAATCTTTCTAGAAGTAAGGCCAGAGACCTCAAGGAAAAAAAAATTGCTCACCACCCATTCCACAGACAGGTCAGAGGAGAAGTGGCATGTGGCTTAGCCTCCTTCTTAGAAGCAGAATCACAGGACAGAATTCAAAGGGAAGTTTTGGATGCTCATCTATAGAAGGGAGTCAAGAGCCACCGGCAAAGGAATAAGCATGGAAGAACTTTCCGAGCGCCTATAACCTTCTTTGCTTTCCCACGCTTGTTATTTTTATCTCTGCCATATATTTTCCCCAGAGGAATTAGCAGCAAAACCCTTAAAACAAAAGAGGTCTGTATGAATCTGTCAATGGTAGGTAAATAAAAGGTCAGCCTGGCAAGACTTCACAGGTTTCTGTCTCTCTTCTTGCTGGATGAGAAAAGCCCACAAGATAGGCTGGGCGGCAGAGAGGCTATCAGCAGGATGGAAACGGGAGGACTCTTGCCAGCTTGTAGCAAGGGAAAGGGGAGGCTCCAGCACAACCAGAGTTCTCCAGCTGCAGCACATAAATATCTCCAGGCTCCTCGGCCACAGAAATCCATACATGAATGAGTTTAGCAAAGTGATAAATATATGTGTGGTATAATTAATTTATAATTACCATGTTCTTCAAAGAGGTGATGTTAGGTATTCTTTATAATGTGCTGTGTTACACAAGACACCTCTAAAATCTTCACACACGGCTAAGTGAGCCTCAGAGGCCAAGCTATACACTGGCTGCAGTTTTACCCTGCTTGGCCAGGCATAACCTATGTGATCTTCAATTATTGTGTTGAAAACTGCCGTGAAATGTATGCGCCTGGAGAAATACAGGTTAGTGTTTTTGGGGGGAAAAACAAAAGTTTCTAAATAGTGCAAAAGTATCAGATTTATTGGATCATGTGTCAGAAGTCTGCATCTTAACTGAAAGAAAAATTCATAAATGTATGCATACTGAAATACCTAGTGTCACTGCGATGACTCAGCTAATCTGCCAAATATTTTAATGACGATAATGACATCTTTGCATAATTCTGTAAGACTGAATATGAACTGTCACTCCTGGGTGACTTTTAACCTTCTGGAAGACACTCCATAGTATCTGGAGTCTGCAAGATTTTCTGCTGGCATCTAGCAGTAAGCGACAGATGTCCTTTTAACATTCTGTACACACACAACACACGCAAATACATATTAGTATATATAATATAATTAATATAATATATGTGTGTGTATGTATCAGTACTATTTTTGTGGGAAACCAATAGAGAAAGATGTTTCTCAAATAGTAGACAACAAATCATCATAAATCAATCAAAAGAAGACCAAGGTCTCCGTATAAATGATCTGTGTCACTTTGAATTTTTATTGCAACTTTTTCTATTTGGAGACTTTTCCTTTAGATAACCATCAGAAAGAAAATGTCATTACTTTCCATCTGTTGCCTAATATTTAATAATTCCATACTGTATAATTAAGTATATGTCCTCTCCTCAAACCAGTTCAGCCTGTTTCCATTTCTTGCTCATCAATACACAAAGGACTGAACTAATCAATGGCACTGCGGTCCTCTCACCTGTGACATTTGCGTCTGGAGGACATGTTGTGGATGACCAACGTCCCACAGTCACGGCCTCCTCACTCTCACAAGATGATCAGCTAACAATTGTGTCTGTTGACTCCTTGGAGGAAAACTTCTAAAGAAAACAGGGAGGGCCTGCAGTGAAGAGAATGACTGCCTTCCATGAGGGTGCTGTTTCATTTTGGAATAAGTCTGCCATAACGTGATGGGGTGTCCCATATGGCCGGCCCGACACATTCCTTGAATGATGAGACAGGTTCCTAACCATGGTGAAGTGTGCTATCAGCCCCTGAGTGGTGTAACAATATACATGTGCAAACATTCTATCCCTTACAGAGGATATCTGGGAAAACAATTTGGCCCACTCTCCTAAGTCAAACAACTGCAGAAACATTCCAGTGTGTCATTTTCAATAAAGACAGGTGGCCTGCTAGTTCTTCACTCCGGAACTCCTCTCTCTACTGACAGCGATATGCCTGTTGCAGCTTAACCATGCATGTGGATAAAGTATTTATGGTGACATAAATCAGAGACTCTTCAACTCGCCTTATGTCAAACATTTTTATTCTCTGCACACTTCACAGAGTTATAAGGTGCTCCTTCTTTTTTCTAGAGCACCAAGTCTTAAAGTTTGAGTCAGCCGCTGCATGGCTGTTGTGAACTTTCTCACTGGAGCCTGAACTAAGCGGGGGCATTAACACTCCGCTCAGCTCTCCTCCGGAGTGGCTCACTATAAACTTCCCATGTTTGCAGTTTTGTGTGGCAACCATGGATGTACCCACTCTTATCATCTGAAGTCTTTGCCTCTAGAAAGCTTCCAGAAATTCAAGCAGGTACACTAAGTATGTAGAGAAATTTCCAAAGAAACTTGCAAATCCAGACAACCCAGAGGCTATGGTGTCCCTGTTTCTCTACTGTGTGGTCAAATCCCCACTACACTCTCCTTTGGATAAAGAGTGTAGCATCTATGACTGATGCTCTTAAGATGTTCTTGTTGAAAAAAGCCACTAAAGCAAGGAAAATGGCTTCAGGTCCTGCATATCGAGGTGAGCAGTTACTTTCAAGGCTAACATCTGTTAGATGATGGCTGCCATTAAAAGATTTGGCAGACAGGCCAGATGGTTCAGCAAGTAAAGAGCCATGCCCCTTCCCTGACAACATGAGATAAATCCCTGAGATCCACAGGGCAGAAGGAGAAACCCACTCCTGCCGGTTGTCCTTTGACCTCTATACGTCTGCTACAGCATACCTGACCCCACAACACCACACACGCATATAATAAATAAATGTAATACTTTTTATTTTTTATTTTATTTTGGTTTTTCGAGACAGGGTTTCTCTGTGGCTTTGGAGCCTGTCCTGGCACTAGCTCTGTAGACCAGGCTGGTCTAATGTAATACTTTTTAGAAGTGATCTGAGTTTTTTAAAAGAGAGCTGAGAAAAGTTATAAATATTTGTCCAATCTTCAAAGCCTTTTTTTTTTCAAATTCTTCCCATCCGTGCATGTCCGGAAAGAAGCATATCTCACAGCCATGTTCACACCCCTGTGCTCCAGCTCTGGGGGTGTTTCCGTGCTCTGAGCGCTGCTCACTCTGAACACTCACTGTAAATTTAGAGATTAGGATAAAGAAATCCGACTTGATATGTATAATGTAAAGAGCTTACTGAGAGTCTTAATCCGAGGAGGGATATAAATATGGTTCATCTCCTATTAGCTTTGTTGTCTTGTGTTTTGATGCCTCAACCAATGTGACCATCAAGAGCTCAGATGCAATTGCTTTACAACTTCTCTGGTGCTGCATAGAATTCTCTGTCACTCTTCCAACAGAAGTTGGGATTCTGGGCTTGATGCAAGGGCACAGAGAGCACAGAGCACTTTGTATGCCTTGCCTCTCTTTCCATCGTGGTTGTTGATGTCAGGTTAGGCAAAGGAGACTTCAGAGAAGGCATTGTGCAGCTGTGTTTATGCATAGGCAGAGTAACTCATGTCTCTGTGTCCATTACTTACTCACTGTGACTGCTTTGTCTTCATTCTTCCTATAACTCGTCCCCAGGCTCAGCAAGTATGAACAGCCCAGAAGAAGCACCATGTGAAGCTGGGACCCAGGCTCAAGCTCAGTCTTCAGTATCTACATAACCATTGTGGAGATTGCCCTGTTGTGTGATGAGAACCAGCAGACCATCCTCTGTATAGTTGTGTTTCCAGCTGCCCAGGGCCCCAGCTGTGCCCCCACAGTATCAGGGGCACAGGATTCTAGGAATTTTTATAATCAGCTTTGACTTTAGCCAAAACAAATTTCAAATTCAATATCCTATAATATTTAAATTAAAACCCACAACTAACACTATGTAATGTATCAGCACATGCCCTGGAATAACAGCTAAACCACAATTTACTGTTTATGTGTACTTGATAGAGTCAGTCATTTTACATTTTCAAGCCTGAGTTTCCTAAGCTGCAGAATGAGATCACGGGAGCCTCTTCCTCAAGGTGAGTTTATCTATATAAACAGGCCAGACTCACTCATTAAGTTAATGGAACAGTTTTCTACTCATATTCAGAAGACTATATGTATTATAATTAAAATATAAGCATTGTGTTTTTAAAAGAAGCACTTTTCTGTATCTCTTTAATGATTTCACATCAAGATATATTTTGCCAAGTATCTGTTCCTCTCTAACTGCTGCCTTCATTCATAATGATTATGATTGCAGTTTTTCTCTAATGCTTCTTGTTTCCTTAGAGAAATTATAGTTTTAAAGATGGTGTAAGATTGCAGAATTTGCAGGCATTCTCTAGAACAGTGCTTTAGTTACTCTGTTGGTGTGAAGAGACACCATGACCAAGGCAATTCTCAGCACATAAAGCCTTGAATTGGAGGCTTGCATGCAGCTCGAGAGCCTCAGTCCGTGCTCATCATGGTGGGAAGCAGACAGCCATGGTACTGGAGAACTTTTCATACTGATCCACAGGCAGTGGGCAGGGAGAGCACAAGCCTGGCACAGATTTTGAAACCTCAGAGCTCACCCCCAGTCACGCACATCTTCCAACAATGCCACACCTACTCCAACAAAGCTATACCTTTTAATCCTTCCCCAACAGTTCCACTCTCTGATGACTAAGTATTCAAATGTATGAGTCCATTGGGTCATTTTCATTCAAACCACCATAGACAGTAAATCACAAATATTACCTCAGTCAAGACTCGTTTATAAACATATTGAAACGTGTTATTCTACCCCCAGCAGTAGGTATTCTAATCAAATACAATGTTGGTGGAGATGAGATATTTACACTTACCAAAGGCCTTCTTAGTCCTATGATATCTGATAGGTGATTTTCTGGTTCCCTTATAGAGAAATTATATAATATAAATATATATATGTATATATATATATAACTACATATTATGTATATACCGTTTGTGTGTGTATAAATTAAAGCATCATCATAACCTTTCTTCCTCCATCTCCCCCCTCAAACTGCTCCCATGTATACCTTGCCTTTCTATTTCTTAAACTTGTGGTCTCTTTCTCATTAGTTTTATGTATAACCTGCTCGACCCCTATAATGTTACTTGTATTTTATTCCAGAACTGACAACTTGGTATCAATTAAACAGCTGCAGTCACCTTCCCTGGGGACTATTGCTCCTGCTCTCAATGTTCTTTAGCTTCCTATAGTTCTCTGTCTAGGGTTGAGGCCCCGTGAGATCTTCCCTTCCTAATGAACTCGTCCATGGCTGTCATCCTTATTCAGATCTTGCTTGGGCATCCATGTTGCTAAGGTATCATGGATGTGGCTTCTCTGACATTTCTCTTCCTCTGGCAATTATTCTGCAATGACACTTGAGCTTTAGGTGCAGGATTTGTGCTGTGGTTGTATCAGCTGGGACTGGCTATGCCTTGATCACTTGCTCTCTGTATTTTAATGGAGACAGATACTGTTTTGAGATGGCTCAGCGGTTAAAGGCTAGGCTCACAACCATAAATATAAAAAAAATTATAGCTGACTAGTATCTATGAATACCTGCATGATCCTGTGCCTTAGTTTACAAAGGATGCCTTGTGAATCGTAACTATACATATACATATATTTTATATATTTATATGTACACACAGACAGCACATGAGACCTCTAAGTCTTGACTTGTTACTGCTTCTGTAGTTGCTGAAATTAAATGACATTTTCCAATAATTATAGCATTATACACTCGTGTGTACCAGCTCTGCCTTCCCAATTTGTTTCCTACAAGACGTAGGGGAGGAACCTGCCCTGGAACATAATGAAGCAAGGAATCACAAATTAACTGGGGGAGTAAATGGCAAATCTCTTTTCTCGTCATATAAATAAAGGATACAATGAAAGAAAGCAAAACCTACCAGCAAACTATTGCTTCTAATCATCTCTTTAAGAAGAAGTTTTCATCACGTTTTACGTGTTTACGACATTTTTTAAATCATGGAAAAAACAGTGCATGCTGACATTTCACTAAAAATTTTAACACTTGATTTGGTCTTGCAAGTTCCTGGTTCTGTGTCTGACTGTCTCTTCCTCAGAGCATTTATGCTGTCCAACCAGAGCATAGAGCCATATTGATGGAAATAACTGTTCTGTTTTGCTTTTCTCATTTGTTTTGTTTTTGTCTTTGTTTGTTTTGCTGTTGCGGGATATACTCTCAATCTCCCCAGCCAGTACAGAAAATCCCCTGGTTCTGTGGAGGAAGCACTTTGAAATATGGTAATAATAATTTTAAAAACACTGAAACTTTTACTTGGCTTCTCATCATCCCTCATTGTTCACCATGTTCAGAGAGTCCGGTTTTATCCCATGCTTTTTCAGTCATAGTCCAGCAGGGTGATGGTGGTGCACGCCTTTAATCCCAGCACTCGGGAGGCAGATGCAGGCGGATCTTTGTGAGTTTGAGACCAGCCTGGTCTACAGAGCTAGTTCCAGGACAGGCTCCAAAGCCACAGAGAAACCCTGTCTCGAAAAACAAAAAAAACAAAAAAAAACAAAAAAAAAAAATCAGTCATAGTCCAGCTGGCCTTGGTGAGCTCCCAATAGATCAGCCCCACTGTCTCAGTGGGTGGGTGCACCCCTCGTGGGCGTGACTTCCTTGCTCATCTTCTCCCTCCTTCCACTCCTCATTGGGACCTTGGGAGCTCAGTCCAGTGCTCCAGTGCAGGTCTCTGTCTCTATCTCCATCCATCACCAGATGAAGGTTCTATGGTGATATGCAAGATATTCGTCAGTATTGCTATAGGATAGGGTCGTTTCAGGTTCCCTATCCTCAGCTGCCCAAGGAACTAACTGGGGACATCGCCTTGGGCTCCTGGGAGCCACTCTAGGTTCAAGTCTCTTGCCAGCCCTAAGGTGGCTCCCTTAACTAAGAATTGTGCTTCAGTGCTCCCCTATCCAGCCTTCCTTTATCCCAATCATCCTGTTTCCCAAATTTCCCCCCATCCTCCCCTTCTCACTTTTCTCTCCCCTTACCCCCAACCCACCCCACCCCCAAGATTCCACTTTCCTCCCCGGCAATTTTATCTACTTCCCCTAGGCAAGAGGATAACTATATGTTTTTCCTTGGGTTCACCTTCTTACTTAGCTTCTTTAGGTTCACCAATTGTAGACTCCGTGACCCTTATTTATGGCTAGAAACCAATTATGAGTGAGTACATCCCATGTTCCTCTTTTTGGGTCTGGCTTACTTCACTCAGGATAGTGTTTTCTATTTCCATCCATTTGCATGCAAAATTCAAGAAGTCATTGTTTTTTACCGCAGCGTAGTACTCTACTGTGTATATATTCCACACTTTCTTCATCCATTCTTCCATTGAAGGACATCTAGGTTGTTTCCAGGTTCTGGCTATTACAAATAATACTGCTATGAACATAGTTGAACAAATGCTATGACAATGGCACGGGGTTTTGATCCTACTTCATGTTCTGGCTTTGTGGGAGCCTAGCCAGTTTGGATGTTCACCTTCCTAGACATGGACGGAGGGGGGAGGACCTTGGACTTTCCACAGTGCAGGGAACCCTGACTGCTCTTTGAACTGGAGAGGGAGGGGGAGAGGAGTGGGGGAGGGGGAGAAAGGTGGGAGGAGGGGGAGGGAAATGGGAGGCTGGGAGGAGGGGGAAACTTTTTTTTTCCTTTTCTCAATAAAAAAAAAAAGAATGCAAAAGTCAAAAAAAAAAAAAACACTGAAACTTTTAAATGAAATGAGGCAAGCAGCATTTTCGTTTGCATCAGAGAAAAGACACCACAAATAAGCTGGTCTTCTTATGAGGTAAATTTTCTCTCTAGGAGAGCATTTAGATGTCCTCCAGACTGCTCTCTGGTGAGTAGATCTATAAGGGAAATTTATCTCAAGATCCACTCTGCTTACATTCTGAGATCTGCAGCAACATACAATTTTGTGTCAGTATTGCTCTCATTTAAAATAATTTTGGATATCGACTGAAAAAGAGTCTCATTGTCTAGACACAATACCATACCCTACAGAATATCAATGCACTGTTATATAAAGAGACATTCATCTCTAGGTTTCCACAGTCAACCCATACAGTTGCACCCTGAGCCTGTGGTGCTCGGACAACGCCCAGGAACCTTAAGTTCTTTCCCAATATTTAGAACTGATACTTATCTCTCCAAGAGGGCACTTGCTTTGCTAAGCTGAAAAACTTAATTCAAACTTAGCCTGCAGTCACTCTATTGAATTCTTCAAATACATATCAGGTTAACGAAAGCTAAGCCATGGTGGGCTAAGCCATATTGGTAACCATCAAAGTCTTCTTTGATCCTGATAACCCACAAATGTTCAGCAAGAGTGACTTTTCACTGTCAGCATGCTGTGATTTGGCTATCTAACTTATGCTCTAGCCCAATGTGGTTTATTTTACTCATATGGACAGAATGCTTATAAATAAGAGGCAGGAAAAGAATGGAAACCGCACAAGGCTCTACAACATGACATCTCGGGCATGTTCCTCACTTGGCTAAGAGTCTGCATCGTTTACATGTGACTTCAAGGGCTCTTTCTTTGTATGCGAGGAGCTTTGAAGTAAAACAAACAAGAGCTCCGCAGTGGCTTCTTCTCTATTTGAGCAGCCCCGACCGCTTTCCTTTATGAACGTGTCTCCCATCCTGACAAAGCTTCTGACCCTGACCAGAAACCAGGTGTCTTCCTATCGCTTGGCAACAGGAGGCCCGAGAAGGAGGCGATGAGGTGGGTTAAAGGTGGGAAAATGGATAATGCACTTGAAATAGCTCCCTGAACTTTCAATGCTTAAGTAAGTATAAATAGCAACCTCAATAAATTACCCCAACACACCCCAGTTCCTTGGTTTTATTTCGCTCAGAATAAGTTATCTCTCCAACGAGAGGAATTCCATAGAGGCTGGGGGTTGCCTGGGAAGAAAAAGGAACTCCTGCATTTTACATAAACCATGTATGTAACTTATTTGGGACCAATTTGGTTTTTTAATTTTTATTTGTGTGTGTGTGTGTTTGTGGAATGTGTATGTATGGCTCTGAACACATGTGCTCCAAGACACTCATGTGGAAGACAGCAAGCAGCTCTCAGGAGTCAGATCTCTCTCCTAGTATGGTCAGTTCCAAGACTCAAACTCAGGTTCTTAGGCTCACATGCTGGCACAGGCTTACTTGTTGATGCCGCTGACTTTCCTGTGTGGATTTTATTTCTGAAAATTGTTTCAGCTGTACATTGATAAGTAAGT
Organism: Microtus ochrogaster; assembly: GCF_000317375.1. Taxonomy (NCBI): domain Eukaryota; kingdom Metazoa; phylum Chordata; class Mammalia; order Rodentia; family Cricetidae; genus Microtus; species Microtus ochrogaster. Next base: position 49,621,900 of record NC_022022.1, read on the forward strand.
ATGCACATATGTGCATATATATATATATATATATATATCCACCAGATTTTCAGTAAAAGCAGAATGTACTCCATCACTTTCACTGTGGGCTTGTCTATGCATGGTAGAATCTTTACACAGGCCTTTCTTACCTCTACATCAAATTGTGGCAATCACATATCTCCGAACTCTAGAAATGCTTAACATCTCTTGAAAAACAAGAAAGAAAGAAAGAAAGAAAGAAAGAAAGAAAGAAAGAAAGAAAAGAAGCTCTTGAGAACTGCCAATGAAACTTATTGTAAAACCCTGTAAATCAGATGTTAGAGGAAATAATTCTGTAAGATAAGATTATTGCTTCCTAACGATGAGTAATATAAACAGAGTTGGAGAAAGGCATGTGGGTCGGCATTACCTGAGGTTCATGCTGTCTCAGAAGCCATTAAAGTTTATTATAGTTCAGAACATCATGCTCCCCACTGCTTAACGTTCAAGCATAGCATCTATAAATCAAATGCAGCCAATTCAGAAATGTTCCTGACGACTGATTGATTGATTGATTGATTGATTGATTGATCTCAGTTTTGAGCAGAATAACTGACAAGAACAGGGAACCTATTACAGGACTGCATTATTTATAAAACCAAGAAGACTCAAAATTACCTGCAAGACTAATACACCAGAATATTCGCAGTTCTAATGACAAAACCTGACTTTACAAACGTCTGTCCAGGTAGACAAGAAAGTAATGGAAAAGAATGGAAGTTGCTGAATCTCCAGGCACAACAGATTACTAATATGAGTTTAGCTATTTCAAAGCAACTGATAAAATTAGTAGTAACTGGGTTATCATGGAGACAAGCCAAACAAGAAATTCAGAGATAAAGGACTAGGGATAGCGAGTCAAACACAAGGGTGTTTAGGATGAACATTAACATTCCAGACAATCGCCTGAAACGAAGGCAGTAAGCAGAGCTATGAACACCAAGCAAACCTTGATAACTCTTTTTATTAGGACAAAATGATTTCTGCTTAAAGGGCATCCAACATGTTTTTGCTCCACTTTTGTTTTGGTTTAAATGTTTTGCAATGTGTATTTTTTTTGAGATGATGTATGGCTTGAAGAGGAAAACAATGCCATTTAAATTCAGTGTTTTCCTCAGAACTGTTTATCAGTGTTTCATTCTGGGCACTGAGAGCACAAATGATTTCTTTTTTCCTGAAGCCAGATTTGGATCACTCACTTGAGCTGGCCCTGGGGGAAAAACACAGCACGTATGATGAGCTGATTAATTACCAGAAATCAAATGCCTTACAGTCCAGAGCTCTGTGCTAGGAAGCAAGTACCAAGAGCAGAGTATGGCGAGGTCCGCATGCCTGCATGGATGGGCATGAGCACGGTGGGGATTAGGGCATACTGTGCCCAGAAGCGGAGGACTTAAGAGTGATTATTTATTCTTGACAATGTCACCTGTGTTGCATCTTTTCCTTTATTTTATTTTATTGTTTCTGAAGCAGAGTTGAAGATTCTGTTAGTGATCTTTTAATATAGGTTAAACAAGGGGATAGAAGAGGAACATTTTTGTACATGCATGTATGTATGTATGTATGCATGCATGTATGTATGTATGAACTTTCATGTGTGTGCATACACTGCATATGGAAGCCAGAGGTAACATTGTGGGTACTTTATCACCGTCCACCTTATTTTCATTTTACTATTGCATTTTATTTGTTTTGTTTATTTTGATGCAGAGTCTTTTTCTGAACCTGGAATTCACCAGTTCAGATGGACTACCTGGCTATGGAGCCTCTTGTGGAATTCACCAGTTCAGATGGACTACCTGGCTATGGAGCCTCTTGTGGAATTCACCAGTTCAGATGGACTACCTGGCTATGGAGCCTCTTGTGGAATTCACCAGTTCAGATGGACTACCTGGCTATGAAGCCTCTTGTCTCAGTTTCCCCGACATGCACCCTGGCCTGGATTTTTGTCATGGGGTCCATGAGACTTCAGACCTCATGCAAGCACATTGTAGGATGAGCCATCTCCCTAGACCCCCACCTCCCCTTTTTAAATACGTGACTTTTAAAGCTGAATACTAGCAAATCAAACTTAAAATTTTCTCATTCCTAAAAATCTTACATGACAGTGTGATGGTCTCATCACCCCTTCATACTCCTTGAAAGCTGTACAGTAATTCACAATTCAAGGTTAGAGCCTGTCTTTTCTCAAGCTTTGAGAACATAAATAGAATCCTTTGAGGACGTCACTTAGGAAGAGCTTCTCATTACACTGGAATGCATGTCTGCCAGGGAGACATAAACAGAGACAGAATAGCTTGAAACATTGAGGACAGAACATTGCCAAGCTCTGAAACCTGAAATCTCACCAATAATCAATGATGGGCAAGAACGGCTTGGTGGCAAACTTTTTCTATCTTCAAAATTGCAGAAATATTCTGTATACTCCTCCAATTCTCAAGGTAAGTCGGTTTCTTTTCTATTTTCTGTACCTAATATCCATAGAACTTCCATTAGCCTCCCAGATCCATTTGTAGGGAAAGACAAAGGTCATAGAGTCCCCCTAGAATGCCTACACAGGCAAGTTGGCCTATTTTTAGCTCTTATGTTTTAATATTTTTCTTCAGGGGATCATTTGTTCTCCCAGATACTTTGTGCAATTTACCTTCTGCCTCCAAGAAGTTTCCAGAATGGAGACTTAGCCATGCTCAACAAGATCATTGTAGAAATGATCATAAGAAACGATCATAAAGAAATCAAGATTATTGAGTGAAAGAGCACCAGGTCAGAGCCTTCCTCTACAACCCAAGCCAGCCCAGTAGAGGAGAGTGGGGAACAGTAAACTTCAGTTGTAGAGCAGGCAACTGTGGAGAAGAGACAAATCAGATCGGGAAGAAGTGAGTGTTTCAGGGTTTAAGATTGTAATTAAGGACACACGACACTAGGAGTGGGACTCATGGACAGACGCTGTTTACAAGAGAAAATCAACATCACAGAAATGAACTGTGTTCTAGAACGTGCTTGAAATTGTGTTTCTTGCTGTACAGTGAGCTTTCTATTTTTAGAATTTCACTTTCTCCTTTCCATGATGGAGTCCAACATCTCACAGCTCAGCAGGCCTTCAAAGGGGAATTCTTCCGTCTGCCTTTTGAGAATTGAATCCCTAGAGCAGGACATTTAGTGAAGAATCTTGTTGGGTTTGGAATTCTTTCTCTCCTACTATCACTTTTAAGATGTGAAAACACAGTTATTGAGCCACAGAGTAGAAATGATCTAACGAGAAAACACTCGACAGTAGTAGATACAGGTGAAACCACCCCTCAAAATCATAATAGCCTGGAAATCTAACTACAGAATTTAAAATACGAAGTTTATCTACAGAATTTAAAAAAAATCACAAGTCTTTTATAAAGTTAAACAAAGACAAAAGCGAGTGTAAAGACCTACGTCCAAGACAGAATCCACGCTAAAGCTGGACACAGAACAGCCATCAGCCATGCCAGATCTCTCCCGCAGAGACAAGAGGCAGAGGCAAGAGCATGTCCTGAACTTTTTGGCCAAGATGCTTTGGTGGAGTACATGCTGGTGAGTTCTGTGTCAAACAAGGTGAAAGGCAACAACAATCACCCAAAATATCCTTCGACTTCCACCAGAGTGTCAGGATATATGCATACCTACAGCCACACCCACAGATGAAAGACCCCCATCACATATACACACACAGAAACACACACACCACCTCCCCTAGAAAGTGGCATTAGCTGTTAATATTTACTAGTGTTTGTTTCTTCCAGTCCCTATTTTTCCGTCATAACAATTGGCTTCAGATTTTGCTCCTTGTCCTTGCCACCTTGTTCTTGACTTTGTGTGATTACTTTGGGCCTTTTATTGTGAGAGACATTTGAGTACGGACAAAGCCAGCTCCGTTGTTTCTCATGCACCCATACCTAGAGTCTCAACAGCCCATTTTCATGTCTCTTCATTCAATCAATCCTCTGCTAAATGATTTTACTTTCTCCAACTTTTCTGTTCCCATATGTTATTTATTTTTTGTCTGTTCGAGTACTTAAAATGCTTCTTGCAGACATTAAATATTTAAGGAGTTCTCTATTCTTATCTATGGTATAGCAATTTTTTGATAAGTAGGATATGAATTGTTGAATATTTTGTAAGAAAGTGCCAGTTTAGTAACTTAAAAAATTATCTTCAAATACACTCCCTTTGTTGAAAAATGTAAGAATATGTGGATGCTATTAAACCTGGGCCTCTTTGATACAATATTTTTTAGAAAATTATAAGACGTATTTTTTTTTTACAAAAATTACATTTGAGTTTGAAGCATGTTGCATGAATTTTCCACTTTTGGCAAAAAATTTACCCTCCTAATTATGTTTACCTTAGGCTAATATTAAAATTGGTTCGCATTACTTGATATGAAAATTGCCTAAGGGTAAGGGCTCAGAGAGAAGGACTTGACCCAGAAACATACAGGCAAGGGAGAAGTCAGCCCAGGGGTATAGATTTAACCTACATAGTACAGAAAGTGGATGAACCACAAACATGTAACCAAGAGGTGCTCATCTCTAAAGAGAAAATGAGGCCTTATTAAGACTTTTCTCTCTTACTAAGTGTTTTTGCCCTTTTTATAACTCTTTGCCTTTGTTGAGACAAACTCACACAAAATCTTTTGATTCTCTATCTTCGTGTTTTATAACTTTTGCTTAGTTTCTTTGCAAGAGGCTATTGTAACTGTTGGTCAATGGAAATCTAAAGAATCTGGATGGGTTTCCATTGTCAGGGATACTAGAGACACCCCCTTTCCGCTTTTATTCACACTTTTTTTGATTCATGACTAGAGACACTCACCTGTGAACTTGGCTGCCCCTCTGTGGTGTTAATTGAGTCATCCTGATTGGGTTAAGGAATACATAGAAACCTGGCATTGAAACGTTTGGTGTGTTAGGAGTTCGCAGAGGGGTTCACTAACTGAGATAAGTACACTGAGGGAGAAATTGGCCCCACCCACATGTCTGTGAGCCTAGGGAACTCAAATGTACTATGCCACTTTTTTGCTCTTGTTGGAGATCAGAACTTTGGGCTCTGATATTGGGACTCCAGCCCTCAGAGCACCACTCTGCTGAACTCTTAGGCTATTGGCCTCACACTCAGTTACACCATGGGCATCACTGATGCAAAGACCTTCAACTTGAGACTGAGCTACAAAACTATCATTCTAGGAGCTCTGAGTTTTATGTAATAAAAGTTCTCAGCCTCCAAAACTACATGAACCAATTGTCCTAATAAATCCCCTTGGTATCTTTCCCTCCTATATGCTATAGCTCTCTGGAGAGCTGAGTGACACAGCCCTTCCTTCTTTTGCTGTCAACAATCTCTAAAACAAGAATAACATGGGTAACTAAGAAGTGTGATTATTCCCCGTTAATTCCAGTAATTTACAGCTGTAATTTCAAGTGTGCTCATAAGATTGTTTTGAAGCAGGAAACAGTATTATCTTTATTTCAAAATGGGAAATTATTGTATATGCAAACTAAACAAGGCATCCTCATTTGCTGCCTTTTCCTTGGGGAGACAACCATGTTGCGTCTTGGTAGAGTGTTACTGTTGCTGGTGACTGTGTAATTGACACAGGGGTTTCTGTGGAATAGGTTTCCAAATCGCAGAAAGTAAGTAGTTTAATAAAACTAAATGGAGAAACTATATTCTTCCTAGAGTTGAAAAAGGTACACCCAATCATTCAGTACCAAGGACTTTACTGAGCTCTTATTAAAACAGCTGCTTTGTTGACACAGGCATTAAAATTGGGATAGTCTTGTACAGTGATAGAAAACGCATTTAATCCCAGCACTCAGGAAGCAGAGGCAGATAGATCTCTGAGTTTGAGGCCAATCTAGTCTACAGAGCAAATACCCAGACAGCAAGGACTACACAGAGAAACTTGTCTTGAAAAAAATTATTAAAGCTATGATAGTCCAGTTTGGCTTGAACCTGGTGGTCTGAGCTCATGATGCAGCTGGTTATATGTACATCAGCTCTGTTGAAGTGGGAAGAGGTTGTTTTCTTGGCATCTTCCGCAACCTCTGGATCTTAAAATCATATTGCCTCTTCTTCTGCAAAGATCTCCAAACCTTGGGGAGGGGCTTTGATGAAGACATCCCGTTTAGGACTGAGTGCTCCAAAAGCTCTCCCCACTCTCTGCACATTGTTAAGCTGTAAGTCTCTGTGTCAGTTCCCATCTACTGAAGAAAGAACCTTCTGTGATGAGGACTGAGGGAGGCACTGATCTATGGGTACAGCAATGTGGTGTTAGGAGTCATTTTATTGCTGGTCCTTTAGCAGAGAAAGAGTCTTAAGTGCTGTCTGCAATTGATAAATGCCAGCAAACAGAAGTTTTCTCCAGTGAATTCTCACTGTGTATATTAACTGCACTGTAGGGCAGACCCCGTGCCCTGGAGTAGGTGGCCAACAAAGAGTGAACCAGGTGGTATTTTTGTATACATTTTTGCCTCATCTCGTTTTGTTTTTCTTGGTCATTTTTTTTTTTGTCTCATTGGTCTTCTAATTGTTTATTTTAATTTCTGGTTTGGCATGTGTTTCTTGATTTTGTTTGCCTTTATTTGTTTTAAAGAAGTAAAGGGGAGAGAGAGAGAGACTATAAATTTGCATGGGTAGGATGCTGGAAGAATTGGGGGAAGGGAAAAACATGATGAAAATATATTTCAATTAAAATTTAAAATACTGAAAAGACCTTAGATTCTACCTCATGGAATTTGACATTCATGAAGTCTTTAAGAGTTACATTGGTATGTAAAGTTCTACATAAGGCAAAGTAACCAGGCACTAAATAACTTCAAGAACTTTTGTTCCATATTCCTTGGTTTCCATACCAGCATCTGATTTCCTACAGTGTCCACATAGAGTGTTTTTTTTCTCATTTGTATTTTACTTATATATCTTTTTTAAAAAATGAGAGCTACTTCTAATTCTGTAAACTATATAAATGAAGACTAATGACAGAAACTTTTTCAAGTTATGTAAATCATTAAAAATCATTTTGTATAGCCTGTATCAGAAATTTGGGGGCTTATTTCATGGTAGATAAGTAAGACTTGTTATTCAGATTTTTTGACAGCCAATTTGCAAAAGTAAAGATGTTTCAGTTAACTGTGTGGGCTGGGTACTTTCTCAACTAGTACATTTGTGTTGACATTTTCAATGAGTCTACTACTCAACATGTATCGGGTGTCTTCAGTGTTCAGAACACTGCTTCAAGTCAGTCAAGAAAGTTTTTCTTTCCTTAGTCAGCCTCCAGGCATAGAGCAGTTCTCAGGATGATGTGAGTCTCTTCTTTATGCCTACTGCAGTCCACTATTTTAGAAACTGCCCATTCCCATGTACAGAAGATGAAATAATGAAGGTGGAAATGACTGATGGTGTTTTAAACAGTTCAGAGAATAACACAACACATAATTCTTAAAAGACATCAAACAATTTTCCCTTAATCAAACTCACAGCTTTTCCTTCAGAAATCCAGCACTTTCTAATTCCATGGCCAGGAAGTAAATATTATCAGTTCATGCTTCTCAGTCTCTGTATCACATTAAAGTGAAGATGATCTCTTCATGTATCTTCTGATTCATTTTGAAAACTTTATACATGTATAGGTGAACACAGAAACATATATTTCTGAGCATTTTTTCCCTCAAAATGCAACACACAGGCTTTTTCAACTTAGTCTAATAAAGGGATCAATCATCTGCCCTCATTTATTATTATTATTTTTTCTGTTTTTGTCCTAGAAATCTCTGTAACAATTCTTCCTTTGTATCCTGGAAGTCAAAAAGTACATGAAATTTTCCACCTTCTAAACATACAATATTATCCCTATCATTTGATTGTTGCTTTTGTGGGAAGTTTTGTATCAAAACAGACAAGAGGATTTGAATACATTTTAGAAGTCAAATATTCCAAGGAAATCTACTTGTGTCTATATTGACATTCACTCATCTGTATCTACTTGCTACTCTATTTTATCTACCCAAACCTAAACTTTGATATTTACAAAAGTTAAGGGTCATATTTGTAGGCACTCGTCAGCCTTGTTTGTGATCAATAATGCCCTACTCTCTTGAGTATTTACAAAAGAACGTTTCAGAACACTTGAGACAATGTACCTTGAGGTACAGTTTAATAGCATGGCATTTCTCACAATTCAAATAACCAAAGGTATCTTCCTTCCCCGTGGTCAATGTCAAAAAGATTCAGTCAAAGTAGGACAGAGTAGGGATATGAACCTTGAATACCATATCCAAATTACAATGACAAAACTGTTCCTTAGTTGAGCTAATAATTAATTAAAGGTAAAATCTCAGTGAGAATGAACTAGAAGTAGAAGAAAGTTCATTTTTTTTCTGTTTACTATTTATACCTTTTTTCATATTTCACTTACTAAATTTGCCTCAAGATGTTGCTATCCAAGAGATAGAGAGACAAATTACCAACAATTCTAAAACCGCTTTTTAAAATAATGTCAGAAAAATAAATGTTGCCTTTGGTCTGTACACTGCTCCTATTGTTATTGTCTATTAATAATAATAATTATTTATCTATTAGTATTATTCTACAGATGTGGAGAAATGTCATTAAGAATGTCCCTTTGGTTAGAGACACAGCTTCAGCAGTCCAGGTTTATAGGGCCTGACATTTCCTGGGTTGTGGTTGTCTAATTGTTGAAAAGATAGAAAAATGTCCTTCACAGGACAAACTCTTTCTTTTTTGAATTCCTTTACTTTTTATCTATTTTTCTAGCAACTTTTACAAGGCAGAGAAGTAAAGACTCACCAATCTCACTCACTGAATTGGGTACATCAAATATTTATCATGCACCAGCCCTGTGCTTTCCCTATTCTGCTGCTGGGGATGTAAAGGAGAATAGAACTTTTAAGATAAAGGAGTAAATATTCTTGGGAAATGATGAGGTCAAATAGAAAATAAAATGATTGCAGACAGTATCCACAGTGGTGTAGAAGATGGAGGATCACACTAAGACAGAGAATGATTGAGTAGGATTGAGGCCCTAATTAGAAAAGGTACCAAAGAATACGACTCTGAAATCATGATCTTGAAACTGACCTGTGAATCAGAAGAATGAGCCAGTCAACCAGCAAACCTGGGAAGTAATATTCCAGACTTAGGTAACAGTAAGTACAAAGGCTCAAGGTAAGAGCAAATACAATTTGTGTAGAGAAAAGAGATGCAGTAAAGAAAATAAACCAGTATCTGGCATCAAGAAAAAGAGGCCAAAGAGTTAGGTGGAAACCACATTAGCATGGTTCAAAGACCATAGTAAAAATATTTTATTTGATTCGAACAAAAGTCTTCATAAAGCTTTAAAGAAAGCATACTGTTGTGAACATTATGTATTTTAAAACATCAGTTTGTGAGGGGGCGACTCTAGAAAAAAGAAGAAAAGAGAATGCAGTAGTGTAGGTACAATATGGTGCCAACTGGAACTTTAGTTCAGCTACTTTAGTAGCTAGCTGAAAGGGGAAATCAAGAGGGATTGCACACTCCAGGAAATGCATTGAGGTAGAGTTAAAAGAATGACTCTACAAATTCCATGTACGTGAGGAGAGACGGGAATGAAGAATACATTCTGAGACTTGGACCAGAGGATAGTTCATCATCAGATGAATAAAATAGGGTGTGAGTACGGGTACAGGAAAAAGAAAGAAAACATTCATACTCTACCTCCTGCAACGGAGATTATCACTTCAACAGAATGGCAAATAAACATGAACCTCAGCTACATATTCATCATTTTCAGGAAGGTGTTTTATGGCCTTTGCAGGAATTCTGCCTACCTCCCATGCACAATCAAAATTAATCTCTGGTGGTTTTGTATGAGGAAACTATTAATTTTATTCTCTGCACCAGTAAGAAATCGCACATTATAAATTCACTCCCTCCCCCAAACTGGCTGACATCAGAGGAAGAGTTAAGTGTCACTTAACCCATACTAAGTGTCAAGATCTATGTCCTGGTACAGGAAAAAGTCTGCCAAAGTTTCAAGGCACAAAGCAGTTCTCAATCTCTTGGGAAGGAATCTGGACCTAGGAGTCTGACACAGATCAAGATGGAATCCAGGAAGGAGATTCAACACTAAAAAGAACTAGAGCAAACTGCTGTTAACTTACTCCAGCAACCATTAGCCTAAAGAAAATAGATGTCTTTTCCCTGGAAAGATGATGATTTCAAGTACCAGAGATAACTCTTAATTTGACAGTTGGCTGCCGAGAGGTTCCTGTTACATGGCTAGGAAAGATGCTGGCTTGGAAAAATTTAGTTGGTCTGAAGAAAATGTACTCTTTCCCTCTGATCATCTGCTTGTTCAGGGCAAGAGTGAGCTGTCCAAGTGAATGGTGCTGTCAGCTGTAGTCAGGACTGACACTAGGTGTATATAGCTGAACAGAACACTCCACAGCTCCTTCGTGTGCTGTCTGTGTGAATATGAGCAGATGTGTGTACGTGTGTGTGTGTGTGTGTGTGTGTGTGTGTGTGTGTGTGTGTGTGTGTGTTTGTGCACACTTGCGTATGCAAGTATGTGGGGTGCCTTCCTCAGTCACTTTCCACAGTTTTTGGAATAGGGTCTCTTTCAGAATCCATTGTTTACCACTTTGGCAAGAATAGCTGGCCATGACATCCCAGAGATCGACCTGCTCCATGCCGTGGCACTGGGATTACAGGAATGCATCACTGCTCCTGGTTTTTCATGGTATGTGGGTTCTGGGGCTCTGAACTCAGCTCCTCATACTTGTGAGAACCTCAATCCGGACTTGGTCATGTTTCTAGGACATGACTTCATTCTTCAACAGTGAAGCTATTTAATATTACCGACCTCATTCTCACAAAGAGACTGATTGCTTTCTCACTACATTCTTATCAGAAGATTTTCTGTTACAGAGTTTAGATGCAGTTCTGTAATCATGAGAATGTGAAGACTGCTGATCTCTGAGCATTAAAGAACACTAAGAAAATCTGTTAATAAAAATAATTTTAGGACAAAGAAGAAGGGGTGAACAACAAAAGGAATTTCTAGTTCAAATCGACATGTGGAGTGAATTATATAAAGGAAGCCATTGTGCAGAAGAGGAGGGGGTGGCCAGACCTGAGAGAAGAAGAGATAGATTACCACAGCACTGAGTTGAAGTTTGAAGACCGTTCTCCAGGATCCCCTAGAATGGGGAATAGAAAGACCAGTAGAGATGCAAGAAGGTCCTGTTTGCTTTTATTGCTGGACAGATGGGAGCCAGTCAGCGCTGACCATGTTATCTCTTCAATGCTGCGGGAGTCCAACTCCACCTGACAATTGCAAAGGGAAAAGAGGATTCAAACTATATATGCAAAAACTCGCTTTGTAAACCAAGACTGGTGGCATATCTACCATCTGACATGTCCTTCTCTGAAACTATACCTAGAGCAGACCCTATGCATAAAGCCATAAAGAAACCCTGAAACTTTAGGATACCCACACAGAGCAGTAGCTGTGCTGCACACCCTGATCATCTGTGTAGTGCGCCCGAGACTGAGAGAATCAAATAATAAAAACAGGAAACACCTTAGCAGGGTCCTATTTTAGGCCATGCTTTAAATTTAATAAACATCTTCACCTCCGAGTCATTCTAAGTCAGGAATATACCTGCTTAAGGTAAAATTACTCATTTTTCATGTTGCTAGAGTCATTCTCAAGTCATTTTGGGAATGGCTGTTTATGGAGATATTCAATTATAAAACAATTTAAATATTTGTTTAATAAAATCTGATTTTTGTAATTACCACCATATACTGATACTCCTAGGCACATAGTTATCCATACCCTTTAGCCTGAACTATTTAAATTCTTAGAGTTGAATGAACCCACTTCTAGAGTGCAATTATCTGATTTCCATGTTTGTTGCTCAGAAAGGAAACTGACCCTATTAGATGTTATACAACCCTCTTGAGCTGGGAAAAAATAACTTTTGTGTCATGATGCCTAGTGAATGTGAACTTGGAAACACTGCAGGAGACACTCACCCAACAAGCATGCAGTCACTTCGCTAAAGGAAGGCGGAGACAAGAGTCCTTTCTAGAGGCAAAAATGCATATTCATTGCTTTTCCAAATTTGGATGTACAGATGAGTTTCTCAGCATTTAATTGCTCAATGAAGCCTTCCCTAAGAACCCTGCAGAGCCTAAATGGGGGAAAAGAGAATTAAAGGACTCCTTAAGGTTGTGAGCTTCCTTCAACCAGTCCTTTAGTTTTGTGCACACTCGGCTGTGCTCTGAAGACCTTCTTACAGGAAAGTAAATTGTGGAAGAGTGTTAGGCTGTGGAACAGCTTTTTCCCTTTGCATAATTTGAGGTGTGCATAGAAGTCACTTTCATGACAGAAACACTCTCTAGGAAAGTCACCTCTCTGCAAGACTTTTCAACAGGTTTTTAGGTTAATGGAATAGGCTCTGATCAGAATTTTTTTTTTAATGAAGCTATCAACCTTCAGATGCAATATTAACTTTGTGATTATTACTACATTCTTAAGGGCAAGGGTTGTTTCATAAGACAAATTTCAAATCTTCTCATGCTCCTCATTGCCTCATAATCTTCCAGAGACTGGAGTTGGTGCTGTATTATAGAGCCAGCTCCATTTTACACAGGTCCGATGTGGGTCTACACCCAAGAGAGGTAGAAAGCTTCAAGAAATCAAGCTTTGCCTCAGTCAACATTTTGTTCTGGGTCAAGGTTGATGACAAGAAGTGGGTGCTTAAGAAATTTTGAATCAACTATCCAATTAATAGGTGTTTATAACCATAGAAGTCTTCATTTCCTTAAAATTGCTAATACTATATCAAGAAAACTTCAAAAATAGCCTTAATTTTCCTTTAGAATAGATTAAAATAATCAGCTGTTCTGGGAGATGGGTGAACTTAGAGTGCCATGTCTCTACATGTTGCTACTAAATTTCAGGAAGGACTTGTAATATTTAGCTAAACATAGCTTTGAGAAATTGAGCAGAGAGAATAATTCCAAATTATTTAAAATATCTGTCAAATATGTCCAATTGATGCATTTAGCCCAGTGAGATATTGAATATGCAAACAAGATGAAATGATCAAATGAAAAAAATATGACATATTAATTGTTTAAAATTTTTTAGAAATTTAATTTATACTCTAGTCAAAGGTTATACTATAGTAATACTGTTCTATGCATCATTATGCAAGTTGCATTTTTAACAACATTCTTATTTTTTTGCTATGCTTAAGTGGAGTATGGTAGCTCGCATCTTTAACCACGGCACTCAAGATGCAGAGAGGGTCATTGATTTCTGTGAACCAGCCCCTGTTACACAGGGAGCTCCCATGTAGTAGCTGTGGCATTAAAGAGAATTCACTGCTTCGCTTATGTTCTGAATCTGTTCAAGATTACCATAGATATGTGTGAAGTGATATTTGTTAGACATAGAGTTACTAATCCACAGCCCACCTCTGTCTGGAAATACATGAGGCTGAAGGACAACACGTTTTCAGGGACTGAACTGAATTTCTGTTTGAATTCCTTTAAGGATAGGAAAAGCAAAAAGAAAAAGTTCAGAAGCTCAAGATTTCCAGGGTTGTTTGCTTGCTTTGCTGTTTTAGTGTATATGTGTATGAACATGTATATGTCTGTATGTGTGCACACATATGTGCACATGTGTGTACAGGTGTGGATGTGAGTGTATGTGTGTGCTTGTTTTGTGTATGTTTGTGTGTGTATACAGAAGCCAGAGGTCAGCTTCAGATGTATGTCTTCCTCTACTTATTTTTCTCTACCTTATCAGTTTTATTTTTATGTGGTTTTTTTTTTTTTTTGAGATGTCTCTCACCTTGCTTGGAGCTCACCATAAGGATAACACTGACCAGCCGGTGTGCTGGAAGGATCTTCTTAAATCTGCCTCCCAGGGTTGGGGCTGCAGTCTTGTACCTCTATGGCAGGCTTTCACACGGATCCTGGGAATCCCAACTTTGGTCTCTGTGAGTGTGATGCAGGCACTCTCCTCAGTGCAAAGGTTCAGTATCTCCACTTCGCCCTTTGCTGCCAAGCCTCCAAATTTCTGTTACGACTTTTGAAATGCTTTTTAAAAACCTTTTCCATCTCTCTTGCTTTCATTTTTTAATTAATAAGAATATCACAATCCATGGACAAGACTGCCACTCTTGTGGCTGGGATACAAATCTAACTATGTTGATTATGATCTTTAGAAACCCAAGCCCTGGACTCTTGATGCACCAACACTGGCAGAAACTCATAGAGTGTAGGCTTAGAGCAAACCTACAAAGTCATAAGAAAAATGACAGACAAGCTGGACAGTTGCCAGCTTCTATAAGGCAAAGTGAAGAAAACCTAGATGCATGAAACACCCTTCTGACCGAAGGAGCCACAGAACAGGAAGAGCAGAGTGGAATTTCCTAAAAGCCTACACTGGAGGATTTCCCCACCCCGTCATCTCCAAGATGTTGTGGAGGAAGAAACACCTGCAGGATGTTCTCAAGCCACAAGCTGCACTGTGAACCTGAGTGAGTACTCTGCAGGATGTCACAGGCCCCCTGCTCCAAAACCAAATTGCCTGATTTCACCGGTTTGCCCTGGGATAGTATACAAAAGTATTTGTATGTGTGATGAAAATAAAACACACCTCAGTCATACAGTGGTAGCTCACGCCTTTAGTTCCAGTATACAAAAGGCGGAGGCAGGAGAAGCTCTGTGAGTTCAAGGCCACTGTCTCTGTCTCTCTGTCTCTCTGTCTCTCTCTCTCTCTCTCTCTCTCTCTCTCTCTCTCTCTCTCTCTCACACACACACACACACACACACACATACACACACACACACACCTCATGGCCTAAGTCTTGATGCAATGACCTAGTTGGAAGAAAACAGACCCAGTCATAAAAGTGTAGACAGTGTGCCACAGAGACCTGATCTAGAGTGGGCATATTCCACATCTGACAATATGCTTCACAGGGCTTGAGAGGTGAGGACAGGGATGGGAAGCATTCTCTGGAATAAGCCTTGAGGCATCCATTGTAATTAGAACTCATGAGTTAAGGAAACATGTAAACTGCTGTCAGAAAAATAAAGTGGACAAAGTGCTGATATAAGAATGCGTTAGACATATGCAGAGTGGGCTGGAGAGAGGGCTCATCTACCAGTGCTTGCCTCAGATGCACAAAGCCCTGAGTTTAATCCCTGGTGATGCCAAAGAAAATAAATATTCACACTAACAAATAGAGCTGCCTGACTACGTGTAAGGAATTTCTAGACCAAGCATTAAAAAAAAGAGAGAGACCAATGAGAGGTGGGAGATGCTTGTTTTGCATTGGTTGCTTATCCTTCTATTTTCATTTCATTTTATGTCTGGATATTTTGCTTGCGTATGTGTCTGTACATTCGGTGGATGTGTAGTGCCTTCAGAGGCCAGAAAAGGGTCTCAGATCACCTAGAAACGAAGTTACAGACAGTTGTGAATTGTCATGTAGATACTAGGACTTGAACCCGGGTCCTCTAGAAGAGTAGCCAATGCTCTTAACTGCTAAATCATCTCTCCAGACACTTGGGACCATTTTAACAGAGGATATGTTACACACTTAGAATTAGAGTAATACAAAAAAACATAACTTGCTTTCTTTGTGGGATCTGGCATAGCTCCATCATTAAGTAACTTGAATTTCTAATAAGAACTCATGTTTTCTGCAGCTGGCTGTTCACAGGTATGTACACCCCGTGGTGTTCTGGGTGTTTTAACTTTCGCATGTTCTTGCATGCTCTACTCTACTTAAGTACACAGATGGAGTCTGGAGTGTACTGTGGGACTTGCCATGCAATGAACTTCAGTTATTTTATGAAAATGATCATTTCTCACCAGCTGTATAATGGCATTCTATTTTAAGTAGCTATGTTTGTGGCTCATTGCAGAAACATTTTCAAAAATAAATTTACTTTCAATGTCCATGTAAAATTGTCATATGGTGTATATTTAGAACAAAAGAAGAGTGGTCCTTACAAAGCCATCTGTCACTGTTTGTAGGCAAAAATCTATGTGTGCAATGTTGGCTATTCTTGAAGAGAGGAACTATAAATTAGCCACATTTCTAGTATTACAACTTGATCTAAATGTGATAGTTCTAATTTGAATTTCTCCCATTCAGATTTGAATTCAAGAATTGTTTATAGGAAGTGTCTTAAATTTATTTCAGAGTATTGAAAATGGAGAGTTTAAGTTTCAGTGTTTCAAGGCAATGTATTAGGTAAATAGAATTGCTTCTACCTTCTGTTTCAAAACATGTCAGGTTATGAGATTAACATGTTAGCAAACTGAAAGCAATAGCTTTCAAGTCCAATTTTTAAAACTTTTATCTTTAAAATAACTTTAGCTTTTTCAGAAAATCAGCAATGAAAATTCCTGGGTGCCATTTTACTCAGCCTCCCGATGTTGACACCTTAATAATCATGCTTTAAAAAAAAAAAAAACTAAGAATTTACAGTAGTGTGATATTATCAACCAAGGTGGAGACTTATGCTTAGAACTGACCAAGACATTCTTAAGTGTCTCTTTCTATCGACTGGACAAACATAGTATGTGATTTCATGCTCAGTCATTATGTCTCGTCAAGGATCTCAATTCAGTAGTTTCTTAATCTTTTTATTTTTCACTTCTTGACACTTGTGAAGTGCACCAGACATATGTTTTACATAATGTTCTTTTGTGTTTGCCCAGTGGTTTCCCATGACAAAATGAAGTAAAATCTATACCAACGTAAAATATTTTGAGATAAATAGGTTGTCTTTTGGATTAAAGTGGATTCAATAATCTACCCTTCCCCTCACATCTTCCTTTCTTCTGTTAGAAGAAAATTTCTGAATTTAACTCCTTTGTTTAGCCATTTTAAAACTATAACCAATAGCAATTTGTAACCAATCCTCTTAAATAATAACGAACATTTATAAACAATATTTTAGGAATGTGGACATAGTTCTCTAGACTACTTCCTGCTGATTGGGGCCACTGGTAATCTTTGCAGGATCCTAAGAAAATGTAGGATCATGGTTAAGTCTTGGCTGGAGTAGTTTGTGAGATTGGACCATTCAGCAGCCTTGAAACTGTTCTGATGAAGAACTCCAAGGAAACTGTGACAGAGGTGCTCTGATACATTGAATCATCTGGGCCATCTGCTCCCATCAGAGAATTTTTAGGTCTTCCTCAATCAAACGTGATTTTTTTAAACCCAGAATGAATTTATAGCCTCTCATTTCCTGTAGAAACAAAAGCATAATCTCTCCCCAAAAGTAACATATCTTTTGACTTAAATGTTAAAGTCAATATATAATTTTTATATATACATTAGTTTAATATTGCAGTTTTCATAATCCAAGGTTTATTAGAAGCCAAAAAATTTAAAGACAAACAATAATATACACATCCAGGCTCTCTGTGTATTTTCCATCTTTATGTGGCTTATTATATTTTTTATTACTCTTTCTTTTTTAAGTACCTTTTTTTACCCTTTTTCTTTTCTCTCCCAAGAATACATATATTTTTAAACACACTGCAACTCATTTAGAGGTGTTTTACATCTGAATCTGTCTTACTGCATATCTCTATCTTTTTCTAATCACAAGTATTTAAACTGCTAAGTGGCATATCTAGGACCAAAGTGGTGCCTTTGGTGACTGGCTCTGCCTCTTTCTTTACTTGGTTCTAAGAGCCTTGCTTCATGGTGGAGGCACCAGCAGGAGTCACATTTATCACCAACCTTGGGAAGCTTCTGGATCCATGCCACCACTGAGTAGTGTGCTGTCAGCTGCTCATAAATACTATGTAAGTGTCTAGTAATAGGACCTCTTAAAAGATCTTCTGGTTTTGTCACTAGTGCAGAACCAGGAAGCCACCTCTTAAAGAAGTCATACCTCCATTCACTACCAGCAAGCAGAGCCCACCTGGAAAAAAAGACGGTTACCAAGAAGTTGCACTTGACTCCATTTTTGTGATGGAGTCGATTTAGAATTTCATTTTAAACTTTGTCACATTTTCTGTGGAAATTTTAGCCCCACATTGGAGCACCATATATAATTGGGGCTTTTTGTCCCAGTCTCTTGTTCCCAAATTTCCTGCAGCCTCTTCCTATATTGCCATAGGCTTATATTAATTGTAAATGCTTGGACAATAGCTCAGTTATTACAATCTAACTCTTACATTTTAAGTTAACCCATATTCCTTACTTATGTTCTGCCACTTGTTGGTACCTTTATTAGTATGATACTTTCATCTCCTGCCTCCTGTGCTTCTGACTGGTGATTCCTGACTCCATCCATCTCCTACCCATCATCCTTAGTTTGGTGACCTGCCTATACTTTCTGTCTGGCTACTGACTAATCAGCATTTTACAAATTCGAGAAGCAAATATTTACAATACACAAGAGGATTATTCCAAAGCATATAATGGGTAATGTCTAAGGAGGAGAAATCTGTTGTCACATGATTCAACACTTTGAAACACCCAAGGTTAACATATTAATAATCTCAATTATCTGGTAAGGTGAACGCTCTACTTCCAAGAAGGGTCCATGCTGCTACATCATGAGAGAGGAGAAATTCTGAGTCTCTGTGTTAAGGAAGATAGAAATAGAACCAAATCTCAATAAAGGCATTTTGTAAGGAATTCTTTACCTAATCACTTCTAAGGCCACATCTCTTCATGCTATCCCAATTATAAAACCAGAGCATTATCAAGTATTATAGCTGATAATCTATTGCCATTCTTGTTTGGGGCCTGCTAGCTTTACCCTTAGATCCTTTTGGCACAGATCTGTTTATTTAGGAGAGCCAGTTCTTTTTGTGTGTATGTGTGTGTTTCTTTTCTAAACTTGTCCACAGTTCTACGTTAAGTACATGCTCAGATCAATGACTTCTCTAAGGATCTTGTCTCCCAAACTAAGATCCCAGTTACTCTTACTGCCTGTGTTTCAATGTTTTAATCACTTGATCACATGCAGTATGATACAGCTAGGAAATAGATGTGTATGTTTATTCTTCTAATTATTTTTCTATTTCTGTCTCTATTATTTCAGTATCTATCTGCTTATGCATATTCAAAATAACCATGAAATAAAACCGGTATCTCTGAATTTGATAAACATTCCACATGTAAATTCAACTCTGTACAGATTTTATGTGAACATCTATATATTCAGTTTATATATGAGAGTTTGTGTTTGTGTTTCTGTTGTTCATTTTGATTTGAGTGTTTTGTAGCCACTGTCTCATCATAAATTCAAACATATTCACTGTTACCAAGTATGTTAAGTTTTCTATGATGTCAAATATGTTTGGGATGTGATAAATGCTTCCTAGTAGTCAGAGGATTATACTTTCTTTGAGAGTGATGCACATTGTTTGGATTGCTGAAATTACCTATGTCTGATTGAATTTTGGTGTGTGCAATATTACAAACACACCCTCAAAATGCTCCTTTTTCTCATATTAGTTGTCTTCTTGGTAAAACCAGAGAATTCTTAAAAGTTTTGCTTCTTTTACATGAATCCATATGCATAAAACTCAACATTTTAAGACCTAATTCACCTTAAATCCTTTTTTTCTCCCTTCTTTTCTACTTAATAAGTACTTAGTAACTGATCAAAGTTTGAAATATGTATCAGAATAAGCATGTGTCTTTAGTGCCTTGAAAAATGTCACAACAGCTTGTATGATATCAAGACAAGCAGACGTTAGCAAGCTCTGTGGGAAACGAGGCCCTGGTACCTATGTTTGCTGTATACACTTGGCCTCTTGGCTGAGAAACTTTGCCCATCTGTTTAGATGGCAGGTTGCCTGCTTAGAAGCCGGCAGGTCTCTTATACTATGACATGAGTTCCAGCCAATGACAGCTAACAAAATGTTCCAGGAGGCCGCTCTTCTTACAGGAGGCCTTTCTCATGCCAGCGTTAGAGAGGCAGGTGGCATCTTCTATCCACTTAAACTTTCTCACACCTGTTGTCATGCTCATGCCAAAAGCAGACAATGCAGCAAGCAAGTCAATGATAAAGATGACAAAGGGTCTAAAGAAGTTAGCAGATAGCCCTTCCTACCTTCCTACAGACAGATGCTCCGCTTTACAGAGTATCACTTGTACCATTGACATTTAACTAAAACTGTAGAGAAAAGCTGTCTAGTGTGTAACCAGGGAAGTACATGTGGTGAAGTAGCCTACATCTCTGGGAACTGGGCCCTTAACTACCCTATTGTATAATGCAGTGAAAATCAATAATTACACTAAACAACTCTTTTGTGTATCTTTTTTAAAAAGTGCATGCACATGTCAATCATCCCTTTTAAGATAAGTTTCATTTAAATGGGGAATTAAGGTAGTTATCCCAATGATTGAGCCTCCCAAAACACACTGAATTATTTAAGAGTATCTATTTCCCAAAATAAATT
This sequence comes from Microtus ochrogaster, assembly GCF_000317375.1. Classification (NCBI taxonomy): domain Eukaryota; kingdom Metazoa; phylum Chordata; class Mammalia; order Rodentia; family Cricetidae; genus Microtus; species Microtus ochrogaster. The sequence continues at coordinate 49,642,427 of NC_022022.1, forward strand.
AAATTTGCTGTGTTGGGGTGGGGGAGACATAGTGTGACAAGGTTCTCAAATGTTTTTAATGTACATCATATGACTATGTATATATGCATTCACATATAATAAAATGCTATATTCAACTATGTGAATACAATGTTTGTCATTATATATATATTATTTTTAACTAATTGTCTAATTGTCTCTGGTTTCTACAATATGGATGGACATTTGTTCACAAATATCTCTCAAAAAATATGTTGCTAGAGATAAAATGAGTTGCATTTTCAGGAAATAATACAAAGACAACACAAGTCCGTCCCCCCTCCACCTTTATGCTTCCCTTGGGCTGTCAGAAAGCCAGCACATAAATTTTTCCATCTAACATCACATAGATAATTCTGAAAGACAGGAGAGGATTTAGTTTACAATAATCTTACAACAGCAGCTACCAAATTGGAGACATGTATCTCCAAGGTTGTCCACAGTCTAGTTCCTGACATGCTTTGAAAAGCTATAATGCTGTCTGTCCTGATGTGGGAGTCCCCTCTGTGTGTTGCTTGTATTGGTTAATGAATAAAGAAACTGACTTGGCCTTATAGGGTAGAACATAAGTAGGCAGAGAAGACAGAACTGAATTCTGGGAAGAAGAAAGCAAAGTGAGAGAACTGCCATGGATCAGCTTAAGACAGATGCTGGGAATTTCACCCAGTAAGCCACAGCCATGTGCCGATACACATATTAATAGAAATGGGTTAAATTAAGATGTAATAATTAGCCAATAAGAAACTAGAGCTAATGTGCCAAGCAGTGTTTTAATTAATACAATTTCTGTGTGGTTATTTCAGGGCTGAGCTAGCCAGGTGGCCAGGACGAACAAGAGGGCCCTCCTCCTTGCAACACTGTCCCGCTTTTCTCCTGCCAGTTAACAAGTACCCTTTACTGAGAACTTAATGCTTATGAGGGCTTGCAGAAAGCATATTATCTTTACCCTTTTTTAACTGTTCACAACAGCGGAAGAGATGCTGTGAATGCCACATCACAGATAAAGAACCTGCAGCAAGAAAGATGAAACAATTTGCTGGGTATAAGCATTAGTGACTGGTGCAGAGGAGGCACAGACTCTAGCATCAAGTCTTCCCTCTTCTCATTATTTACTCTCTGTGATCACACTATAAAGAATGTTGCAGACTTCTTTCATCACGGCCTTTTCATTTGAGCCCACTTCCACCTAACTGAATACCTGTGCTCTCTCTATCCACTTCTAAGGGTTATTAGGTTCACATCCTTAGTCTGATGTCTCTGCCCTCCTTGATTCTTCAAATTCAGGTCACTTCATCTTGAGTCCATGACTAGTTTACACTTCTAGCTGTTTTTTTTTCATAATGTATCAAAAGTGAGTAAACTAATATAGACTCTCTCACAATCTAGATCAAGAGGGCTCCACTCACACCCATGCTGTTCACTGTCTTCTCTTCAGCCTCCAGGAAAACACAAGATCCTTGTAAACCACCAACAAACATCTGTTCTTTTATCTAAGAATTCAGTGCTTGGTGTATGTTCAAGGACATTAGGATACAACTCATAACAGGAGAGAGAGAATATTCACCACATTTGAATGATATTCCTGTTGTGAGTTTGTCTAATAAATCAATGTGATAACTGAAGAAACTCTGTGGAAGGTAGTGATGGGGACAGAGAGAGGCTGAGGTGAGGAGTTTGAATAAGATGAATAAGGAATGGTTTCCCAGAAGATGTAACACTGGGAAAAATACTGAAAGTGGGGGGGGGGATAAATTTTAATGAAGTCTGAGAAAGAAAATTCAAAGCAGGGGGTAATAGGAAAAAAAAGGTAAAATCCTTGTGCAGAAATGGCTTGTGAGTTCAGTCACTGGCCTCCTTAATATAGGGATGTGAGCTGGAAAGACAGGGACATCCCAATAGGGAGGACCTGGAGCAGAGTCAGCAAAGAATTCATCTATAAAGGGCATCAGAGAAACAGTAGTTACAAGGTAATGGAGAAATCCCAGCAGAGAATAAAATCATGATGAGTCAGAGCATGTAGAAGGGGGGTTGGCTAGAGCTGTAGAGGTACAGCTCTAATGCTCAAGTAAATGGAAGGGCAGTGGTGATTTAAACAGAAAACGCAAAGTAACGGTCACTTTTTAAGAGCAGAAATTTTCTCAAAGTAGATCTAACTCCTGATGTCAGAATCAAAGTTTCTTTATTTCATTGTAGTTTATACAGAAGACTCATACCCACATTTTAGCACTGAAAAAAATAAATGGAAAGATGTATGCATTTGTGTGTGTGTGTGTTCTCAACAAAATAAAGTTCAAAAGTGTCCTAAATATGCTTGAAATGATATGCAAATGTCATTACAAGGCCACAGGTTACTTCAAAGGCTGTGGAGGTATCTCCTTTACTCCAATTTATGAAAATACTATACAATATTATTTCTCTCTGTTTTCACAGCAGAAGAGGTATAGAGACGTAGCCATGTAGGACGTACAAACTTAATCTTCACTGCATGAAAGAAAATTAAGATCTTCGTGTTCACCACAAGTCTCAGTGCAGGAGAACACATGGGAGGCGAGTGCCAAAGCTACATCAAGGCTACATGTGTGGTCCCATGATTGCATGCTGTAGCATGCAACAACGTGAAAATGTTATCAGTCAAGTCCTTTAGATGATGAGGCAGAGCACTGGGTAGTTAAGCATGAATGAAGAGACCCAGGTTGGGATCCTAACTTTAACTAATTAATCTAAACTCCAGTTTCCTAATGTATGAAATAGGATTTTAGGATTTAAAAGAGAACCCTGAAATTTTTAGGTAATCTTGGTGTGGGAGGTCCTTCTAAGTCTTGCTTTTATTGGTTAATGAGTAAATCTGTTTCCACCAGTGGTTTAGCAGAATAGGGCAAGGCAGACGTTCCAAGCAGATAGAGAAGGAGAGAGTAGGCAGAGTCAGAGAGAAGCCATGGAGCCATCAGAGGAGAAAGATGTGAGCCTCTAGATGGAACCTTGCTGGTAAGCCACAAACCTCATGGTAAAATATAAAATAATATTAATGGGTTAATTTTAGATATGAGTTAGCCAGAAATATGTTTAACCTATTGGCCAAATAATATTGCAAATAATATAGTTTTTGAGTGGTTATATCAGGTCTAAACAGCCAGGAACAAACAAGCAGTCTCTGCCAACATAATCTGTCTTAATGATGTATACATAACTTATTGAAACCTCCTCCTGAAATAAAAAATCTTGTGTCAGTCAGAACAATTAGTTTGGATTTTGTTTATTCCAGTATCTAAATATAATGGGAATATTGTGTCTACTGTGTACTTTCCATTTCAAGTTTGCTAGGCCATGGAAGAAATTCTGGGAGGTTTCTGTTAACTACTTTTCCCTGAGTATGATATAATAGGTCCAAAAACAACTTAATGGAGAACGAGTTTATTTTGACTTTCAGTTACAAAATGTGCCAGGGACCTGCCTCAGCAGAGAAGTGGGTCTCGAATCTGGGGTGTCTGGAAGGCAAAATGGAGACACGAACACAGGATTCTGATAGGTCCAAAGCAGTTTCTTTATTCATTAATGGTAATCACAGCACACAGAGAGAAATCCCACATCAAGGCTATCAGCTGCAGGGCAAGTTCTTCTTCTACTTCTTCTTCTTCTGCCCTGAACTTCAAACCTCAGTCTTTTATTGTAAATTTTACACAAGGAAAATGATTTTTTTTCTTGCCACAGGTTAATCATTACCTGGGCAAAGCAGTTCACAAGGAGTATGAAGATTCTTTGAAATCAGAACACCGTCATTCATTATGACATTGTTCCAGTTCCCAAGCCCCATGCCAGCCACTATATTCTTAATTCTTAGCTGAGTTAACTATAAAGCAACTTCCGGGGCTTTCACCTCAGAGGCTAACTCCTTTCAGTTACAGAAGCACAGTTCAGTGGGCTTTACTCCATTGTTGTACTTTCCCATCGTTGTTCCTCAGAATTCCAATTTTGATTTATTAGGCCATAAGCAGTCAGTCCTAAAAGCCTTAGGTTCTTCAGAAACATTATTCATCATAGCCAAGTTCTTTCTGTTTCAGTATAATCCTCTTGCCAAGTTTTATAATCAGGTAAAAAAACAATTCCTGCATTTTCCCCAAATTTCCCCAATTCTTTCATGAGTCAGGTTTTTTTTCCCCATAACCAGCTTTACAGCTTCAATGCCTTCCCACTTTATCAGATCAGGAAGGCTCATATTATTCTTATACAGCACATCCATATTTTCAGAAGCCATTTGTGCGGAAGGAGGAAAAGAACACGAAGAACAAGTGCACCGATAGAACTGATATAACCAGAATCATCTGTAACATTGCCAAATGCATATGCAGACGCCATAAAAGCGGTCCTCGGGGCACATAGGTGTTTATTCCTTGGCCCTCAAGTAGCACGCTCATTTAGCTGCCACTGGGTTGCCTGGAGGGAATTGCTTCCTGCATTGCATGGAGGGGGCTATGCTTTGCTGTCTCTGGCAAAAATGATAGTGTCCATTAGTTGTGGAGAAAGCTTGGCATGGCAGCAGAAGCAGGAGTGTGGCTGATCACACTCCATCCACACAGGAAACACAGAGACCAAGAGCCTGAGGAAGGCAACATACTCTCAAAGCACAACCAGTGATAAGCTTCCTCCAGCAGGGCTCCATCCCCTAAAGGTTCCATAACCTCCCCAAATAGCACCAACGGCTGGGGACCAAACATTCAAATACATGAGCCTATAGGAGATATCTGTCATTCAAACCACTACAAGATAAAAATAGTAAGAGCTGACTGGAGACTCTTACATAAAACCCTTTCTTGTTGTTCTATCTTCAAAGAAATTCCTTCCTAAATAAATTTTCATAATTTAACTTGTTTTCACGGCAATTGTGAATCATATGGTATGTTTTCTCTGTACTTGCTTCCCCATTTTTTTGTTTCTTTAAATGCATTTTTCTCAAAAGAGCATTATATCCTTTAAAATTTTTATATAATAAAATAAGAGTAATTATGATAAAAAGTACTATACAATATATAGTTTTATGCAAAAATAAGTTCAAGTTCTATTTTACAGAGATTTTTGACCAAGTATTTTCCTGTCTCTGGGTAATGTTTTCCATCTGGAAAGTGAAAATATTAGTACTATCTTTTATGGCTGAGATGATCAAATGAAATATGAAATAATAATTTCTTAAATCAAACCTTCATATTTAACCCCTGTCTCTCTTAGATGGATGTACCCCTGTGGGGGGGAGGGGGGCAGGGTGTGGGCTCACTGCTGGCTCTACAATCAAGATTCCAGGTACACAGTGCTTATTCCAAGCCACTGGTGACAGGTGGCATATTTTCTAAGTGCCAGAACCCTTCTACAGTGTTTTGAGGGAGCTTCTGTTCTTCTGCAAGCTCTCTACTTCCTACAATTTTAACTGAAAATGAGTGATCTCATGTCCTTGTTTGTTTTATGTCAAGCTGACCTGATTTCATCTTCAGGAGGTCGTTCCTGAAACAAAGATCAGGAAGGACTGTGGTGAAAGATGCTGTTGTTCTCCCCCAGTGCTTAAGTAACCCAGCCATTACTATTTCACAAAGCAAAGGGAGCCAGCTCGCTTGAATCTAAGGCCTAGGACATATTGAGTTCTGGGTTGTTGTTGTTGTTGTTGTTGTTGTGATATATTCTCATGTAGCACGGGCTGGTCTGGAAATTCACTATGTAGCTGAGGATTTCCTTGAACTTCTGGTCTTCTTGCCTCTATGTTCCTAAGTGCTAAGCTAAATAGTATGTGCCACTGTGCCCTGTTTTTGCTAAGTAAAGATCCCAGAGCTTTGTGGATGCTTCTCAGATACTCTAGCAACTAAGCCACATCCATAGCACTGAGTATCATTTTAAATATGCACCCAGGTCCAACAAAATCTGTTTTGTGCTAGAGAACATTTACTTAAAGATGTTGTAATAATTTTTAATGTGAATAAACAAATGGGTGAATGCCTTCCCCAAGTGAGCAGCCAGTGGCAGTGGCTTAGCAGGTAGCCAATAGTAGAGAAAACAGACAAAAGGAAATATTATATATATATATATATATATATATATATATATATATATATTACTATATATATATAAAACTGTATACTATACTGCACTCAACTTTTATTCCTTTTAACTCAATCAGAACACCACATTCTGTTTTATGAAATCATATTTGGCTGGCTGAATTACAGGGTTGTTAAGCTAATGCAATGAAAAGGTTAAATTTTTTTCTTATAAACACCCTATATAATTTGTAAATCCTTATCTCCACAGTCTTTTGTTTTCACATCTGAAAATGAATATTAATATTTACATACAATCATAAATAAATATCTGTTACCTCCAAAAGAGAAATAGCTATAAAATAATTTTTAGAGACTTTGGCAGAGGAGAACATCATTTTTTTTATCATCAACAATTATAAATTACCAATGCTGTGTTACAGTTTCATCTTCTTGAGAAGAAAGGAAAATAAGTGTACTTGTGTATAAACCATAATTTAAGCTTAGCGTAGGGCAGATACTCCATTTTCAAAGCCTGAGCATTTCACGGATTTCACGTTCACTGTACCCGTTCCTCCCTTTCTGCACCAAGGATAAATCTCTCATTTACCCTGAAGGGAAGCTTTAAAGACAGACTGCCACAGAAGTTGGCTCTGAACAAGCATTCTCTACAATAACAAAGAGATGGTGTATCTGAGGGGTGGCACTTTTTCAGCGACTGCTTTACTCAGAAGGGAAAATTTACTGTCTGGGTAGAGGTTCAGAGGGGATTTTATTTTATTTTATTTTAGTCCATATTTGTTACACTTGTATTAGCCTGGAAAATAGTTACCATGGTAATAACTCCACTTATATCAAATCTTACAACTGAACTATGGAAAGCCTCCCACGGGTTGCATACAATGCTACCTGGCCATTTCCTGTAGTCTATTGTTTAAAGTAGGAATTGTTTTAAAAATTGTTTAATTGTTACATTTTATTTGTGATTTTTCTGTTGTAACTTTCAAGCTAGTGAAATCTTTCCCTGTCTAATTTGAGAGAGGCATGTTTAATTTCAGCAGGTATTCTTTGGATTTTTAAATTTGTTTGTTTAGATGTAAGTGCAGTGTGAACCTGGTGTTTACAGAGGCTGGAAGAGGTTATTAGACCCCCTAGACCGGAGTTACAGGTGGTTCTGAGCTGTCATGTGGGTGCAGGGAGATGAACCCTGGTCCTTTGCAAAAGCAGCCAGTGCCCTTAAGTACCTGGGCACCCCTCCAGCCTTCTTCCTTTATGCATGCTTTGCACGCTTAGGAAGAGATGGTAGCTTGTTCTCTTTTATATCTTCATACCCAAAGGAGCTTATCAAAAAACAAATAACTTTCCAAGAAACCTGTAATAAATCTTAATATTAGGTACTGCTAAGAACTCTTACTTAGGCTTAAGGAAATCAGTCTCTCTAAAAGGTACTTGTAATTTACAAATAAGAGCTTTAAATAAATGAAACGCCACCATGAATCTGCCAGTTTTAAGGGAACGTTGAGAGGCACACGCTCTGTCCTCCCAATCCACTCTTCTAAGAAATTCAGACGATAGGGCAGTTTTCTAGGGAACACTCTGGAAAGCTGATTCCTGTACGGCCTTCCATGACAATGTTTTTCCATATGGCACAGCTCTTGTTTATCAGAGCCCTTCCTGGTGCTGATCTCAGCTGTGTCCTGCAGTTTGTAACCTGCCCCTTCTCTGCTCCATTTCGTGTTCCCTCACTGATATCCACAAGACAGAGTTTTTGATGCAGAAAGAACTGAGGGCTCCCTAGTGTGCTGTAAAGTAGAATAGTAGCAACAGCAACCTGAATATGAAAAAATATAAGCATAATATGAGATGAGAAAAAAATGAAAAAAGCAAAAGCTGACCTCAGGGACAGTCTAAATAAAAACAAAAAGGTTGGTTAGAAAGGCAACTTTTAAATATTGAAAAGTCTTAGATACACTTTAAGACAATCATAACATAGTATGACTACAAACAGATTTTAAGCATGTAATTTGTAAAGGGTTGTACAATAATTACATATGTAAAGGAATAACTGCCAGGATATGACATTGAAATGGAAACTATTTTAATATCCCATTGGCTAACTTTTAGCAAAGTCTAATTACTTTGCAATTTGTGGAGGGGAAGGGCTAAGTTGCTTGAGGCAAGAATCCAGGGGTTCCAGAAGACCCGATGCCCTTACCCAGACATACATGTAGGCAAAACAATAATGTTCATAAAATAAAATAAATAAGTTTTTTTAAAAAAACAAAAAATGGGAGTAAAAAAATGTATTTGTCAAATGGAAATCAAAAAATTCTTTGGAGGAGAGGTTTTGCTTTTGTTTCCACAGAAAACAAGGGAATGTGAATTCCAAGTTTATATGGTTTGATGAAGAAAACCCCCTCAATAATCTCTCATGGGAATCGATAGCCCAGATGATCCAGTGTTTCAGAGTGCTTTTGTTTCAGGTTCCTCTGAGTTCTACGTCCAGAACAGCTTCAATGCTGATGTCACAAAATATTTCAGTCAGGACTTGACCATAATTCTAAATTTTCTCAAAGATCACCAATACTGAACAATCAGCAGGAAGTAGTCTGAAAACTACACCAAATGACCAAAATAATTTTTATGTTTGTTTTCATCTAAGGGGGCTGGTTATAAATTGTGACTGGTCATAGCCAATCTCTTTCTAGAAGAAGAAAGGGGGCTATTATATGGAAATGATGGGGGGAAAGGGTAGATTATTGAATCTATCTTAATCTAAAAAATAGGTGTTAATCTTAAAATATTTTATATTAGTATCGATTTTACTTTACTTTACTGGATCAGAAATAGGCTTGAAAGTTCTCTGACCTGATCTTTGGTCAGGATGGAGCAGATCCACTTCTTTGGGTCATCTTAATGTCCAAAACACCAAGTAACCACACCCTAGGTCAAGATATATTATTTTTAGCCACACCTGTCGTCGACTTTGAAGGACTAAAAGTAAATTAAAACTCTCTTACATTTGGTCAAGGTAGAACATGACTCATATCTGTGGGTCCCACACACTTCCTGCTCATTCGGATACTATTATTTCCTTCTTGGGTCTTTGATGGAGTTGAAGAATAGAAAGTTATAGTTTCTTTTAGTTGTGATAAAGCAGTAAATAAGATATAAAACATTAGCCGGGTGATGGTGGCGCACGCCTTTAATCCCAGCACTCGGGAGGCAGAGGCAGGCGGATCTCTGTGAGTTCGA